>NC_053024.1:159209317-159268823 GCF_003073215.2 Triticum urartu
CTACTCGAGCACGAGCAGGAATTAAGCTTGGGGATGCTTGATACGTCTCCAACGTATCTATAATTTTTTATTGCTCCATGCTATAGTATCTACTGTTTTGGGCAATATTGGGCTTTATTATCCACTTTTATATTACTTTCAGGACTAACCTATTAACCGGATGCCCAGCCTAGATTTGTTGTTTTATGCCTATTTCAGTGTTTCGAAGAAAAGGAATATCAAACGGAGTCGAAACGGAACGAAATCAACTGGAGAAGTTATTTTTGGAAGGAAAGCCACCAGATAGGCTTACTCTACGTCCGAAGATACGGGAGCTGGCCACGAGGGTGGGGGGCGCGCCCACCCCCCTAGGGCGCACCCCCCTGCCTCGTGGGGCCCCCTTGGCTCCTCCAGCGTACTTCCTGCACCCATATATATCGTCGTACCCTAAAACTTTCAGAACAGAGATTAGATCGGGAGTTCCGCCGCCAGAAGCCTCCGTAGCCACCAAAAGTCAATCGGGACCCTGTTCCGGCACCCTGCCGGAGGGGGGATCCCTCACCGGTGGCCATCTTCATCATCCCGGCGCTCTCCATGACGAGGAGGGAGTAGTTCTCCCTTGGGGATGAGGGTATGTACCAGTAGCTATGTGTTTGATCTCTCTCTCTCTCTCGTGTTCTTGAGGTGATACGATCTTGATGTATCACGAGCTTTGCTATTATAGTTGGATCCTATGTTTCTCCTCCCCCTATTCTCTCTTGTAATGAATTGAGTTTCCCCTTTGAAGTTATGTTATCAGATTGAGTCTTTAAAGATTTGAGAACACTTGAATTATGTCTTGCGTGGGATAACCGTGGTGACAATGGGTTATTCTATTGATCCACTTGATGTATGTTTTGGTGATCAACTTGCGGGTTTCGTGACATTGGGAACCTTTGCATAGGGGTTGGCACACGTTTTCGTCATGATTCACCGGTAGAAACTTTGGGCACTCTTTAAGGTCCTTTGTGTTGGTTGAATAGATGAATATGAGATTGTGTGACGCATATCGTATAATCATACCCACAGATACTTGAGGTGACATTGGAGTATCTAGGTGACATTAGGGTTTTGGTTTATTTGTGTCTTAAGGTGTTATTCTAGTACGAACTCTAGGGCTATTTGTGACACCTATAGGAATAGCCCAACAGATTGATTGGAAAGAATAACTTTGAGGTGGTTTCGTACCCCACCATAATCTCTCTGTTCGTTCTCCGCTATTAGTGACTTTGGAGTGACTCTTTGTTGCATGTTGAGGGATAGTTATGTGATCCAATTATGTTAGTATTGTTGAGGGAACTTACACTAGCGAAAGTATGAACCCTAGGCCTTGTTTCCTAGCATTGCAATACCGTTTACGCTCACTTTTATCACTTGCTACCTTGCTGTTTTTATAATTTCAGATTACAAATACCTTTATCTACTATCCATATACCACTTGTTTCACCATTCTTCGCCGAACTAGTGCACCTATACAATTTACCATTGTATTGGGTGTGTTGGGGACACAAGAGACTCTTTGTTATTTGGTTGTAGGGTTGCTTGAGAGAGACCATCTTCATCCTACGCCTCCTACGGATTGATAAACCTTAGGTCATCCACTTGAGGGAAATTTGCTACTGTCCTGCAAACCTCTGCACTTGGAGGCCCAACAACGTCTACAAGAAGAAGGTTGTGTAGTAGACATCACTATATTGCCGCTATAGTTTAACGGTTGGGCTATCAAATGAGCTCCAAATGCGATGAAACTTGGTGGGCAGCGTACTGACAACAAAACAACACCGCACGCCAACTTTCAGCCCATTCCGAGAACATTTTCCGGTCACTTATAAAATACTATTTCGGAGGGGCCGCGGCCGCGTGCAAGTGTGTTTGAGCTCAGAATGGACAACGGAGAGAACGTGGAGACCGGGACGGATGCAAGTTTGAAAACATTATGATGCAATGCGGATGATGACATGGCAAGATGCAACACGCAAGCGAATAACAAGGCAACAACAGCGAATAACTGGAAGACACCTAGCGCAACGGTCTCGGGGTGTCACAGCACTCCACCACTACAAGAGGATCTCGTCCCGAGATCTAGGATGGCACCGGAGAGAAAACGGAAGAGGAAGAGGTAAAACAAAGTTGCTTCTTTGACAAACGAGTGAAACCAAAGAACCTTGTGAGGTTGAACAAATTGAGAGAAAGAATACAACGAAGATGACCAAAGTTGAAAACACTCTGATAGAAAAGAGGAACACAGAACATTACTAGAACCTTGTAGGTTGAAAGACATAAGAAAAGGGTTGGAGTGGACAAGAAGTACATGCAAGCACTCCGTTTGAAACGAGATGTACAAGGAATGATAAAGGTCAATTACGACAACACTCCGGTTGAAACAAGATAGAGAAGGAATAACAATGATATAATTTGGACAGCACTCCGACTGTAAATGGAAGGAATTGAACATGAACTTGACAAGATGAGAGGATTCTTGATGAAATCAACAACACATTGCCTCTGGAACTACTGAAAGAATGGCACAATGGGTAAGAAAGATTTCAGGCAGCACTCCGGTTGAGAAGGGAGCTAAAACTTTATAAGATGAGAGAACTTGAATGGAGGACACGACACTCCGGTTGAATGGATAAGCACGAAAAGAATACGATCCTCACAATTCGGGATGATGAGTGAAGAGAGCAACATCACAAAGCCTCCGGAACAAAAGCATAGAAGCTAGATTGTTTGGATAAAAGAATGGAGTTGCAAATGCCAACTTCTGCCACAAATGAGCTTGGAAGGCACCCTCAAGAAGGTTATAACGGAGTTGTTGGGAAACCAACAACGAAAAGAGTAAGCTTGTTGTGGGCTTATGGAAAACATCTTGAAATCTTGAGGTGAAATTCTGCCACATACGAAAAACGATAGGTTGGGTTGATATGAACAAGGAGACGAGAAACTTATTTCGCCGAGAGGATAAATGAAGAACTTGGTTCATTTATGAGCACCATAAATAGCAGCAATCCTTAGGGAAAGCTTTAGGTGAAATATAACCCAATATACCTCCAATGAAGAGATTGATGGATTGAAAAGATGTCTTGAGCAAAGAGAAAATGATGGATTTAGATATGTCACTCTAGAAAACTTGTGAATCATGAAACACGAAGGGAAAAATTGTCAAGAGTGACATAACACCACCTCAAAAGATAAGGTAGAACGAATTGCACTTCGGAATGCAAGATGAAGAGAGCTTGAACTCCTCAAAACAAGACATGTGTTGAACACCATGTTTATTTTAGAGTATAACTTGGCAGATCAAAACTTCGAGGGAAATTTTGGCGAACAACTGAAGAATGAAAGGAATCCTTGATGAACCACCATGTAGAGTCTCCATGAAGAACTCCGGTAACAAAATGATGATAAAAAGAAAGAGAAGTTGACAACACAAGGTGAAGCCTTATAATGATTTAGATGGATCTCTGTGGTGATATAATTGCGAGAGCTTGGAACTCCGGGAAAGAAAATATGAAACAATTGAAAACCGAGAACTTGATGAGCCTCTGGAATAAGGAATTGAATTTACTCGATGAAACAAGAATAAGAATTACATTATGCTTATCCTTCACCAATTTAAATTGATGACAAGCAACGGATTTTTGCATACTACTTATTCTCATAGAAAGGATTAAGATAGATATGGCGCCAACTTGAAGAGGCCTTCAACGAACCACCGGTAGGATTTGGAAACAACGAATGAATTGATATGAAAACGAAGGAAAGAGAAACTTGAACAAACCACCATAAGAATTGAAAAAGAACGAAGAAAAAATAAAGAAACACCGGGAAGAATTAGAGAACGAATGAAGATACTTGAGGGGATTTAGATACAAGTGAATGAAGAGATCCCGAGCTTATTAGAGAAATTTGAATGATGCACCGGTAATATTTGGAGAACGAGAGCTGAAAGCTGGAATGAATAGTCCCGAAATGATGGCCTTCAGAGAATCAAGCTGAAAGACTCTTGAATTGCTCCGAATGGGTGAAAAGAATTCTCACAATCAAAAACAACTATGAGAGGATGGCATCAAGCTTGAATTACGCATCTTCAAGAGAACGAAGCAAGATTTAAGAGAAAATATTCTTCGGTCTTCAAATGTTGAGAATGATGATGAGAACCACCACTAAGAATTGTTTAGACACTCCGGGAGAATCAAAAGCAAAGAGGTTGAGCCAACGATGAAAGAATTTGAAAGATCTTGGAGGAAGACATATGGCTGATGATAATTCATTCTTACGTCGAACTTGGAGAAGAATTTGAGAGTAACTCCGGAAAAATTAGAAGAGTCAGGTAAGATCCTGGAAAAAGACTTGTGGGTTAGGGCCCACTCAAAAGAAACACCGTTGAACGATTTAAAAGATAGATTGCACCGGTTGAATTAAATGGCTTGAATGAGATAACAACCTCGAGATAGCTTAAACGAATTAGCAATGGAAACACGAATCTCCTGAGATATCTTCAGCACTACAGATATGAATAGAGAGAGATGAGCAATTAAGAGGTGCACCGATGTGAGAAAGCATTGTGAAATGAGGAAAGGGATAAGATTAACACCAAAATCTTGGATTCAATCCACCGAAGAAGACAAAGAATGAAGAATGACGAATTTGTAGAGCATCTTCATGAGAACCACTGTAACGCCCTGGATGCGGCTATATCTCCCATGTGTCGAAGCACGACTTAGAGGCATAACCGCATTGAAAGCAATGTTGCAAGTGAGGTAATCTTCACACAAACCATGTAATACATAAGGGAGAAAGATACATAGTTGGCTTACAATCGCCACTTCACACAATACATGAACAAAGCATTACATCATCCAGATACAATCAAGGTCCGACTACGGAACCAAAATAAAAGAAGACTACCCCAAATGCTACACAGATCCCCAATCGACCCCAACTGGGCTCCACTACTGATCAACTAGAACGAAACAACACAAATGACAAGATCTTCATCGAGCTCCTCCTTGAGCTTGGTTGCATCACCTGCACGGTCTCATCGGCACCTGCAAGTTGGTTTTGGAAGTATCTGTGAGTCATGGGGACTCAGCAATCTCACACCCTCACGATCAAGACTATTTAAGCTCATAGGTAAGGTAAAAGGTATGAGGTGGAGCTGCAGCAAGCGACTAGCATATATGGTGGCTAACATACGCAAATGAGAGCGAGAAGAGAAGGCAAAGCACGGTCGAGAAACTATGATCAAGAAGTGATCCTAGAACAACCTACGCCAAACATAACTCCAACACCGTGTTCACTTCCCGGACCCCACCGAGAAGAGACCATCACGGTTACACACGCAGTTGATGTATTTTAATTAAGGTCAACTTCAGGTTTTCTACAACCGGACATTGACAAATTCCCATCTGCCCATAACCGCAGGCACGGCATTCGAAAGTTCAAAACCTTGTAGGGGTGTCCCAACTTAGCCCATCACAAGCTCTCACGGTCGATGAAGGATATTCCTTCTCCCAAGACAATCCGACCAGGCTCGGCATCCAGGTTACAAGAAATCCTCGACAATGGTAAAACAAGTCCAACAACACCGCCCGAATGTGCCGACAAATCCCGATAGGAGCTGCATATATCTCGTTCTCAGGGCACACTCAGATGAGACTAGCTATGAGTAAAACCAACCCTCAAGTTTCCCCAAGGTGGCCCCGCAGGCAGCTCGGTTCGGACCAACACTTAGAGAAGCACTGGCCCGGGGGGGGGGGTTAAAATAAAGATGACCCTTGAGTCTGCAGAACCCAAGGGAAGGTGGTAGGTTGTTAGTGCAAATGGTAAAACCAAGGTTGGGCATTGCTGGAGGAGTTTTATTCAAGGCGAACTGTCAAGGGGTTCCCATTATAACCCAACCGCGTAAGGAACGCAAAATCCGGGAACATAACATCGATATGACGGAAACTAGGGCGGCAAGAGTGGAACAAAACACCAGGCATAAGGATGAGCCTTCCACCCTTTACCAAGTATATAGATGCATTAATTAAATAAGAGATATTGTGATATCCCAACAAAATATCCATGTTCCAAACATGGAACAAGCTCCAATCTTCACCTGCAACTAACAACGCTATAAGAGGGGCTGAGCAAAGCGGTAACATAGCCAAACAACGGTTTGCTAGGACAAGGTGGGTTAGAGGCTTGGTTTAACAATATGGGAGGCATGATAAGCAAGTGGTAGGTATCGCAGCATAGGCATAGCAAAAGAGCGAGCAACTAGCAAGCAAAGATAGAAGTGATTTCGAGGGTATGGTCATCTTGCCTGAGATCCCGCAAGGAAGAAGAACGAGTCCATGAAGAAGTCAAACAGACATAGTCGACCGGATCCTCACACACACGACGTTATCGGAACCAACCCGAAGAAGCAACACCGGAAAGAAGCAAACAACATAGTAAACAACCACGACATGAACATGGCATGATGGACAATCAAGTATGATGCATGTCCGGTTTAATGAAGCATGGCATGGTAAAGTGCTCAAGCAATCTTACAAATTAAGTGGAGCTCATTATGCAACGGAGTTGCATATTGAAGAAAACACCACATGACTTATTTAGTTCTCTCTCGTTTATGTACCCAACAATATTAAATGTTGTTAAACATGGCAAGAGGGTGAAGCAAAGAAAACTACCTATCTAATCAAGTTTAAATGAGGCTGGAAACAACAAACAACAAGTCCGGAAACTCCTCATGTGCATATTTTGGTTATGGTACTGTTCTGCCCTAAACACAATTTTAGAGTTATTAAACATGCAAGAAAAGTGCACCATGTTAAACTAGGCATTTTCCACCCCATTTACATATAAAGTTTATTAAAATCCAAGTTACGGTTATTTAGTTATGATTTAAAGCATTGCAGCATGGCATATGGACAAAAAATACACAAACAGAATTTTAAGCATTTCAAACATGGATGGAAAAGACATATTATGAAACTAGATGAAAAACTAAGCATATTTCATATATAAATTGTTTTAATCCGATGCACGGTTGAGAAGTTATTAAATGCATGAAGTATGAGGGTTTTTCTGCAAAACTGTTTAACTGGATAAAAGAACAAATTCGCAGACGCTGAAAAAAACACACGCGGGCCGAAACTTAGGCGGCCCAACAGTGCAGGGGAGCTCGGGCTGGATCTGCTCTCACCATGGGCTCGGCCCGGTTCGGTGGGAAGAGGGAGGCCGACAGGGGGGGTGCGCAGCTGGGCCTCGCGCTAGGCCTGGGTGTGATCTGTCGCTGGCGCTCCAGACGAACAGGGAGGCGGGTCAACGCAGGGGCGCTCGGTCGTTCTCCTCGCTCGTACAGGAAGCAGAGGAAGAAGGGGAACAACGGCGAGGGAGAGACGGAGGCGCAGGGGATGGAGGGGCGCGGGACGGCGGCCTCCGGCGATGGGCGTGCTGAGAGCGCCGAAATCGGGCGCGGGCAACGCATCTTGAAGACGAGGGTGGCCATGGCGGGTGCCTCCGCAGGTCGACGGTGATGACGCGAGGGAAGGCCCTAGGCGGTGGAGGTCGTTCCCGGCGGCGGCTTGGCGTGCTCCCTGTTGCAGCGGAACATGGAGAAAGAGAGACGCGTGAGATAGAGAGAGAGAAGAGAAAGAGGGGAACGGGCGTGGCGGTGCTCATCTTCGGTGGCGAGCTCCTGCGGGTGCCGGCGGCAGCGGTCGGCGACGGCTTGCAGGGGGCTTGGCGGGGCTGTAGTCTCGACATGGAGACCAAGAGGAGGTGGCCTCGGGCATGAGCAAGGGATTGAGGGGAAGGCTCGGATGGAGTCTGGTTGGTTTGGTACTAAAAACGAGGGAAGGATAGAGGCTGGCTGCGGGCTTGGATCCCGAGGAAGATTTTTGGAGCAGCGGCGGCGGGGAGGGACAAACCTCCTATGTTTTAGGGTTAGGCTAGATTAGGAGAGGTTGGGCTATAAATATAAGGAAAAGAGGGAGATTGGATCATCCGATCGAAATCGGACAGTTCAGAAAGAATAGGCTAGGGAGTCCAAATAATAAAACGGTGACATTTTATAGATGTTAGGGGATGATCCGGACACAGCGGTAACGACTGTCCGGGTCGGGTCCGGGACAGATTTCGGACGCGCGCGGGAGGAGGTCCGCGGACTGACGAGAGAGGTT
Organism: Triticum urartu; assembly: GCF_003073215.2. Lineage (NCBI taxonomy): Eukaryota > Viridiplantae > Streptophyta > Magnoliopsida > Poales > Poaceae > Triticum > Triticum urartu. The sequence goes on from NC_053024.1 coordinate 159,217,510, forward strand.
AGGTAGGGCCTGGCGGTGAGAGGTAGTGCAGAAGGCAAAGGGCTGAGAATATAGAAGAGGAGAGGCCCGGCGACTGTTTTCGGAGACCGAAAACATCCGACGTGTGCCCGGCTATAATGCCGCTATAGTTTAACGATTGGGCTATCAGACGAACTCCGAATGCGATGAAACTTGACAGACGGTCTATCTACACTATAATAAGACCACACGCCAACTTTCATCCCATTCCGAGAACATTACCCGGCCACTTATAAAATACTATTTCGGACATGCCGCGGGCGCGTGCAAGTGTGTCTGGGCTCAGAACGGACAACGGACGGAACTTGGAGACCCGGACTAATGCAAGTTTTCGAAAACATGCAGATGCAATGCGGATGATGCCAAGGCGATATGCAACACGCAAGCGAAAGACAAGGCAACAACAATGAATAACTGGAAGACACCTGGCGCGTCGGTCTCGGGGCGTCACAACCACCGGGTAAGAACATTGATTGAAAAGAATGAAGAAACTTCACATGAATAAAATGGATACTTGATTAATACACCTGATTCCTTGAAGAAAAAAGGGGTGGGTGGGCGAGAAAACAAAGGCAACTTGGGGACAGATGAAACGAACAACATTGGAAAAAACCGAGAGGTGATCTTGCGGATGTTGAAATGATCGGATGCACTTGAAGAGAAACACGCCGGCTGAAAAGGATTGACATGACAATCTCGATTATCACGAAGGATTAATATTCACATAGAAATGTGAGAACACCGCTTAAGAAAATGCATGGATTCAACACTCGACATCGAAGCAACTCGAATACCACAACTCAAAACAAAACAAAGAATTGGCTTGCAAAATAAGCCGGAATCAAACATATGATAGATCCCATATCGTATCATGTGTCTGATGGAAAGATATCCTACGATATACTTGAATTCCCACTTATAAACTCCCGAAACTTTCTAGTTATGCAATCAGATGTTGGGGATACATGGGAAGCATAATATCTCACCCAAACTAACAATTCCTACATCCAGCTGTATCCATCCTTCAACACATAATCAAGAAACCTTTGAAAATCAATTACCTCACCCTTTGAAAAGCATCCGTTATACGAGTTATGGCAATATTCCCGAACTCCCGCCCTAGTACTGGGTGGCGTCGAGGTTATCTCACCAACAACTGCATAAAAGAGATTTTCGATGTCAGCGAACTCAGGTATTCCAGAAATGCAACGATAAAATTGTGACGACAACGCCTCAAAGCTCAACTCCTCGGGACACTGCTACAACCCCTAAATGTCAGGAGGCATCGAGAACAATTTTCTCGTCACAAAACTATCGGAACGATTCCAAGATACCCACGTGATCCTAAAAAAAATCATGAAATTTAAAACAAAACAGAAGCGAGCCAACTCACCTCCAAAATGCTCCCCCGATTGCAAGCTTCGTCGGCCGTCGGATCTGTCCCTCTGGCTCGCTGCACCGTTGGATCTTCACTTTCAGTTAAATCGTTTTTCACCTACGAGTCATTTTCCTTGCCCAATGACGAGGGGCTGGTCTCACGCTTGTGTTGGCTGGGTCAACTGTGCCCATGTGTGAGGGGATTTGCCAATCCGCTCGCCGCGCCTCACCCCAAGTCCCCAGGCCCCAACCCCGCCGCACAAACCCTAGACTCCCCAAGCCCACAGGCCACAGCTTCCCATTCCTCTCTCCTCCGTCCTCCCTATGACCACGCCGCTGGGAGGAAGCGGTCGTTCGTGGCTCCATACCGCTGTCGGGGTGCCGTGCAAGAGGTCAGGGGCCGCCACCACCGTGAGCCAGGACGAAGCGGACGCCCTTTGCGAGCCTCCGGGCAGGAAGCCGACGGCGAGTACGCCATTAACAAGCCGCCAAGAGGACCCACCGGCCAGTCCCCTGTCACCGAGCAAGGGCCGCCCGTTGCGTCGTCGTGGGAGGAGGCGCACAGAGGAGCAGCGGAGGAGGAGATGAGGACACGCCCCCGGACTCCCTATTTCCTTTTGGTCGCACCTTCCCTGAGGCGTCTCTCTCTCTTGGGCAGCTTCCATACAAGATTTGGATGAGGAAAAGGAGACCCGATGCGGGGCAACGACGAGCGCCGGTGAGCTAGCTGGACAGGTGCCGGGCCCATGGGCGCGATTGGGGAGCTGCACACACATCCATCGACGGCGAGCACATCGAACGGCCACACATCAAGGTGAACTTCACCCAATCTCTCTCTCTCTATATATATGATCGTTAGGTTAATAGTACTCCAGAGAAAATTTCATTTCTATGTTCTTCAGAGTAGAGGTCGGTTCATGTTAAATTTGTCTAAGCCACACATATGGTATTACAAGTCGATTGATTGTAGGTACTTTGACTTTAGAAGGGACACTTGCCCCTTTGGCGGTCGATGTTTTTACAAGCTATACATATGCTGTTCTCGTTTCAGATTTTGCAAAGATTTTCTGAAATGTGCTTCTATTCTTCACTCAGGGTTATCTTATTTTGTGTGTTAGCCTCTGGTAAATTATGTATTCTTTGCAGCACAACAGTTCTTAACGAAACTTTTTACATAATAGAGACAATTAGTTTTTGAATAGATTTCAATGTTGGTTGCTATCTTTGTTTAATGTTGATTTGGAGCATGCAGAGGTCTCATCTCATGTAATCACGCCCTGCCGTTTAGTGATTGACCATTTTGTTTCTATTTTTCAGAGGGCAAGGGAAGCTTGCGCTACTTTTTGGAAGTTAAAGGTTGGGCTTGCGCATTGAGTGACGGCGTTGGGACTGGAGGAGCACAAGGATCCTCGTATGCCTCTATCTTTTAGATGTCTGTACGCCTTTCTGATTCTGGACTTAAAAATGTATGCAGGTTCATATAATACTTACCTTTCTTGCTCTATTTGCAAATATTTGTTGGTTAAAACTCCTTTTCTCCTCACATCAAAGTACTTTAGTCTTCACATCATTTTTGCAGAACTGTTCTAATTAACAACTTCCGGCAAATGCCTTCTGCTAAGGAACATGTGATTGTTTTGTAGTTGGCATCATTTTCTACCATGAAGTTGGCTGCCAAACATTGTTGAGACTAATATTCATCCGAAAATTTGTAACTAGCGGCAATTCATCCAATTCTTTGGATAATTCTTGAATTCACATGTCTTACTATTTACTTGCTAGAGAAGCACAATAATACATTTTTTGACATGCAGTTCTTTTCCAGCTCTTCGGGGTTGTTACGGCCATGCACCAATATATAAATAAATCTACTTAAGCTGTCTGAGCCGCAAGAATGGACATTTAAATAACTCCAGAACATTGGGTACATGGAGTTCAGATTTGCAGAAGAGCAACCTCCAGATGATTATGTAGTAGATCTTGCAGGTCATCATCTTTTCAATCTTGTTTTGCTTAATTTGTACATGATGGATGCGGGGCTTACTTAAATTCTACTTTACAGAAATATGTTATTCTGAAAAGCACATAATTTCTGGAGAATATCTTTATGAGGGATGGGAGCCAAAGTTAGTCTAGCATCTTCTCATTGTTGGCTACAAATTATACACGATACACTGGAAACACATATATTATGTTCATTAAGTCAAAGGTAAATCCCTATTTAAGTAGATGAGAATGACAAATTGGGAAGCTACTGCACCTATGAATGTGTAAATTGTGAACTAAAACTTGTCAATTGTCAGTAACTTCATAGCTGCCGATGATAAGTCGTGCAAATAATTCGTCATATATAGTTTCAACTAACACCTCTACATAAGACCGACAATATTAAGTTTTCTGCAATCAGTGCTAGCTTAGGTGATGTGGAACGTTAAGAGTAGCTGAATGGTATGTTCATCAAAGCCATGCTTTGTAAAATAGGGACTGTCAGATGCCCTTGGAATATAGCCATTGTAATTTGACCCATGTAATGAACTGTGCAAAATAACATATATGGTGCTTCTTTTCTCCTTGCTTTCAATAGTCATATGAACATGCCCCCAACTTGATTGATTAGAAAGTTTATTTTGTTCGGCAGTTTATTTTGGTTTTCATTGTCAAAGTTTCTTCAGTTATTCTCCTCGTTATATGGATGATGGCGTGACATCTTCCTGTCAGTATGCATCTGAATCGTTGTATGAGTTGGAAACCGAACATATGTGGATAACTTCGTGTATGAATCAGAGTTAGTACTTAGTCGGTTTTCGCTCGGTCGATAATTAACTGGCAATTCTCTTCTTAATTAATTGACGAGTCAAATCTTTTGCCTCCATTTCGAAAAAAAGAGTTAGTACTTAGTCGGTGCTTACATTGTTTGCATTTTTATCAGGGCACTCATTATTTTTGTATCTGGTGAAATGTTTTAATGGTGCCATATAGCACAAGCAATGATTATGTGCCTGTGTGCTGCTTCATCAAATGTATTTAGAAATTTGGTGTCTAAGCAGTTGTTATCTAGTGATGTTTCAGCATTGGTACTATCGTTTGGAATCATGATTTGGATTTTCTTTTCATCTTTTTAGGTTTCCAAGTATGCCACTCTCTTGGTGGTGGTACTGGATCAGGCATGGGTACACTTTTGGTATCAAAGATCAGGGAGGAGTACCCTGGCGCATGATGCTAACATTCTCTGTTTTCCCTCACCGGAAGTATCTGATATGTGGTTGAACCTTACAATGCCACTCTTTCGGTCCATCAGTTGGTTGAGAATGCAGATGAGTGCATGGTTCTTGAGAATGAGGCCCTTTATGACATCTGTTTCAGGACTCTCAAGCTGACCACTCCGAGTTGTAAGCGAAATCTGTACCTTCTTATTGTTATTTTCTACAGATGAATATGAGCATGATGTCAAGTGGATCTTCATAATTCTGAATATTTGTAACTGCATGTTATTATATGCTTGATAACACAAATATTAATGCATACTTTCTATTCACAACCGTAAAATTGGAAAATGATGTAGTTCATTGGCTTGCTTTTTCTATAATGTCTGTCCAAACTATTCCTGTAGTGCAGTTTTGGTATTCTTAGACATGATCTGAAACTCTAAATGGATTCTTGTGCTTGAGTTATTTGCTCAGGGCTTTCATTTATATGCACTTGTATTTCGGTTTCAATGTGATGCATGCTTATTGCCAAAGGACCTCCCATTGCTTATATCCTACCAGTATAGCCATGCTCCCCGTCACATTATCTGTTGAAAGTGCCTCCCCATGGTGTTGTTCGTCAAAAGCTTTCTTCCTCTTTCTTTCGAAATTACAGGAGTTGTTGCGCAAAAGTACATGGTTTTTCCTTCAAGATGTGTAGTTTTGTAATATACAATAGTTCTGACCTGAACTCTGCTGACCAAAAAAATATATACCTCATTACTCTATGATGCACTAACACTTTTTTAGAGTCTGAGGTTGCTTTGGCCTAATGAAGGGTATGCAGAGCAATGCCTCTGCCTTAGTTCAAGAGAGCAAGGCAGGCAACAAGGGGGAGGGTCTGGCCGAAGTCAAGAAACAAGAGAACTTGACACCGACCTAGAGAAACTCTATGTAGCAGACCTTCGCCGGAGAGATGGCGGAACTGCAATTGTCAAGTGCCTCCGGTGTACACGCTTTGTTGTCTTGTTTATCCTTCCATGTGGAAATTTGGCTTGTCAGATTTGCATCGACTGTGGAAACCTCCTGGTGCACTATCCAGTTGTAGTTCCCTTTCATGTAATTGTCTTCCCCCCAAGTAAATGTATAACTATGATCTCACATGTTGTCTCTACCCTGTTTATGAGGAAACAATTGGACTAATAGGTATAATAATTTGGTGTTGGGAAAAAAGATGGAATGCTCATTGACTTTTTTTCTTTTGCACCGTACAATGTACCTTTACTTTTTAAGTGAAGATCCTTATGTATGCCTAAATCATATCTAAAACTTAGAGCTATAAAAGTAAAACGAAGAATTTCAAAACATTTCAGGTGTTTGCTTCTGTCAATACAAAATACTTCTAAAACTGCAGCTTCATTTGTTGGTATGACATACTCTCTGTAAAAACGTTTTTGGGATTCAAATTGCAAAACAAAAACGTCTTATATAAATGTAGAGGGAGTACATGAGAAGCTCTGATTGGGTTGTAGCCATAGTTCTTTATGTCCATTGTGTGATGAGAATACCATGCTTTAATTAATTATCGCATGGCTTCTCAATAATAAAAATAGCTTCCTGATGTATGATAGCAATGCATATGTAAAAAAATAGACTTTAGGATTTTTTAGATGGCCATAAGTTTCCCATGTTTGATGTTTTTTTTTTACTTTTTCAAAATCGGCCGATGCTGGTGAGAATGGCATCGCCTGTCTGGTAGTCTCCGACACTTCTGTTTCATCATATATGTGATGTTTCCATTTTACTTTGTTCTTTAATTTTTGGTTCTGTGAGATTAAGATCTATACTTAGCAATATGTTTAATCTGATGTTATTTATGCATATGATGTCGATTTGATTTTAGGAAAAGTTTTTTCATGTTGAATGTTTTCTTCCTTTGTCAAATCTTTGTGGTTTTACATGGTCTTTGCACTTGCTCAAACATAAAGTTACTATAAAAATGCAATTTCAACGCGCACATGGTTTTAGGTGGGACTCTACGCGAAAACTTTTAGTGAGTACTGCATTGGTCTAACTGCTGAAATATCACGCTTTGGAAAAAAAGGCAAAAATGTTTTACGACCGAAGCATGGGAAGTATAGACCAAAGAATGTAGTTTACAATTTCTCTATTTTGTTAGATCAGCTAAGGTGTTGATTTGTTGCTTCATGTCAGCGATGTATGTTCCCAAACTTAGAAAAATGAGAAGGATGCCCAAACCTACAGATTTGTAATTAACATTTAGCACTACATGTTGCCACTGGGTCATTTTGCCATGTAATGTTCTTATAAATATATTTTTTAACTCAGATTTCTCAGCGTGATAACCATATTTTCAACTAAAAAAAGCTTCCTTAATTGGTCTATACATTTTATACAAATATTATTTTTTTCAAACTCAGATTTCTCAGCATGATAAACATATTTTCAATATAGCATGATTTAACACATGGCCTTTCTACTACCAATATTGAATATGTCCTTGCAAAATGAAACTATTTTCAACAACAACATGGCTTTAGTGGGTCTCTGTGCCATTTGGCGCAACGGGTCAACTAGTTTGAGGAAAGAACAGTCAAAACTCTACGTCAGGAGGCCTCACCAGAGCGACGAAAGGACTGAGGAGTAAAAAGAATCCTACTCTCCGATATATATAATCCTAAGACTCAAAACATTTTGTTCTAGACTCAACAACGTCAGCGATTCGATCAAGTAGGGGGCTCCTAAGTCGGGGAAGGCTCTGATTACCAACTTGTAACACCCACAATGCGGCTATATCTCCCACGTGTCGGGGCACGACTTAGAGGCATAGCTGCATGGTAGGCATGTCGCAAGAGGGGTAATCTTTACACATCCCATGTACTGAATAACAAAGGGATAAAGAGTTGGCTTACAATCGCCACTTCACACAATACATAAATAATCCATACATCATCCAAAATACAATCAAAGGTCCGACTACGGAACCAAAATAAAGAAAGACAACCCCAAATGGTAGATCCCTGATCGTCCCAACTGGGCTCCACTACTGGTCAACGGGAAATGAAACAAAACAACGAACAAGATCTTCATCGAGCTCCCACTTGAGCTCGGTTGCGTCACCTGCTCTGGCATCATCGGGACCTGCAACTGTTTGGAAGTATCTGTGAGTCACGAGGACTCAGCAATCTCACACCCTCGCGATCAAGACTATTTAAGCTTATGGGTAGGAAAGGGTAGTGAGGTGGAGCTATAGCAAACACTAAGCATATAAGGTGGCTAACTTACGTAAATAAGAGCGAGAAGAGAAGCAACGCAACGGTCGAGACGCTAGAAGTGATCCTGAAACTACTTACGTTCAAACATAACACAAGAACCGTGTTCACTTCCCGGACTCCGCCGGAAAGAGGCCATCACGGCTACACACGCGGTTGATGAATTTTAATTAAGTCAAGTGCCAAGTTCTCTACAACCGGACATTAACAAATTCCCATCTGCCACATAACCGTGGGCACGGCTTTCGAAAGTTCAAAACCCTGCAGGGGTGTCCCAACTTAGCCCATCACAAGCTCTCACGGTCAATGAAGGATATTCCTTCTCCCGGGAAGACCCGATCAATCTCGGAATCCCGGTTACAAGACATTTCGACAATGGTAAAACAAGACCAACGAAGCAGCCCGGATGTGTCGACAAATCCCGATAGGAGCTGCACATATCTTGTTCTCAAGGCACACCGGATGAACACTACGTACAACTAAAACCTACCCTCAAGTTTCCCCTAGGTGGCGCTGCAAGTGGCTCTGTTTTGGACCAACACTCAGAGGAGAACTGACCCGGGGGGTTAAAATAAAGATGACCCTCGGGCTCCGGAAACCTAAGGGAAAAAGGCTAGGTGAGGCAAATGCAAAACCAAGGTTGGGCCTTGCTGGAGGATTTTTATTCAAAGCGAACTATCAAGGGGTTCCCATAACACCCAACTGCGTAAGGAACGCAAAATCAAGGAACATCACACCGGTATGACAGAAACTAGGGCGGCAAGAGTGGAACAAAACACCAGGCATAAGGCCGAACCTTCCACCCTTTACCAAGTATATAGGTGCATTAAAGTAAATAAGATATAATAATGATATCCCAACAAATCCATGTTCCAAACATGGAACAAACTTCAACTTCACCTGCAACTAGCAACGCTATAAGAGGGGCTGAGCAAAGCGGTAACATAGCCAAACAACGGTTTGCTAGGAAAGGTGGGTTAGAGGCTTGACATGGCAATATGTGAGGCATGATATAGCAAGTGATAGGTATCACGTCATAGCAATAGAGCGAACAACTAGCAAGCAAAGATAGAAGTGATTTTGAGGGTATGGTCATCTTGCTTGAAATCCCGCAAGGAAAAAGAACGAGTCCATGAAGAAGACAACCGGACGTAGTCGAATGAATCCTCACAAGCGCGACGTTATCGAAACCAACCCGAAGAAGCAACACCGGAAAGAAGCAAACAACATGGTAAACAACCATCACATAAGCATGGCATGATGCACAACCAAGTATGATGCATGTCCGGTTTAATGATACATGGCATGGCAAAGTGCACAAACAATCCTACAAATTAAGTGGAGCTCAATATGCAATGAGTTGCATATTGACGGAACACCACATGACTTATTTAGTTCACTCACGGTTAGGTACTCAACAATATTAAATGTTGTTAAACATGGCAAGAGGTGAAGCATATGAAAACTACCTATCTAGGCAAATTTAAATGAGGCCGAAAATAACAAACAACAATTCCGGTAAATCCCCACATGCAATATTTTGAATTTGGTACTAATCTGCCCTAAACACAATTTTAGAGTTATTAAACATGCAAAGTAATGCCACCATGTAAAACTATGCATTTTTCTACCCCATTTACATATAAAGTTTGTTAGGTTTGGAGCTACGATTATTTAGTTATGAATTAAATCATTTTAGCATGGCATTGGAGCAAATTAAAGCGAACAGCAACTTAAAAATTTCACACATGCATGAAAGTTGGATATTGTGAAACTAGATGAAATTCTAGTCAATTTTCATATATAAATCATTTTAATCCGATGCACGGTTGTGGCGTTGTTAAATGCATGATCATGAAGGGGTTTTCTGTAAAACTGGTGGTCTATGAATAATGCTAAAACCGCAGAGAAAAAAACAGATATGGGCCAAAACTGGCTGGCCCAACAGGTAAAAAAACAAGAGGGGGGCATTGGGGTGTGGCCTCACCATGGGCCTTGGCCCGGCCGGATCTTGGGCTGGCGGAGGCAGACGGAGCTGGGCCTCGGGTTGGGTCGCGGCCCACCTGGACGCCGATGCGGAAGGAGACGGGATCGGCGCTCCTCCCGATCCGAACTACGCACGGTGGCGCTCGCCGGTAAGGGCGACGGGGATGGCAAGGTCGGAGGCGGATCCGACGGGGGAAAGCAGAAGAGGCGGCGGACGGCTCGAAGAGGCCGGATCTGGGTCAAGGAGCCCAGATCCGGGGCAGAGCAGAGCGGGTCGAGGCTCTGGCGACGCCCTCCGGTGGCGGCGCTGCAAGGAACAGAGGGAGTGAGGCAGGGAGAAAGAGAAGAGAGAGGAAGGAGCAGGGCGCGGGCAAGAGGACCTTGGTCCGGTGGGGTTGCCGCGGTCGCCGGCGGCGTGGTAGAAGTCCGGCGGGGTCGAGGTCTTGCGGGGTGCGGCTCCGGTGAGGAACCGGCCAGCGGCGGCGCTGCGCGCTGGAGAGAGGCGCGGGAGCCAGGGGCGCTGGGCGGGCGGTTCGGGCCCGATTCGGCCCGGGCGGGCCGGTTGCGGGATGCGGCGGGTCACAGTGTTGGAAGGGGGTAGGGGGCGCGTGGCAGCTGCGGATAGGGTGAGGAGGCCGCTGGCGGCGGCACTGATGATTGGGCGGCGCGGAAAATGAGGAGGATGGCTGCTGCCCAAAATGGCAAGGGGAGAGGTTTAAATAGGAAAGGGGGGTTATGATTAGGGTTAGGAGGGGTTTTTTGGAGCGTTTCGGAGCCTCCGATCATGATCGTGCGGCTCTGGACAGAGGGGGAACTAGGTGGGGTTTGTGGGCTGTGTAGGAGAGGTCTCAGGCCGAGAAGAGCGAGACGGAAATGCAGCCCGGCAAGGTTTCCGGAGACCGGAAATGTCCGACGTTAGACAAGCTATATTGCCGCTATAGTTTAACGGTTGGGCTATCAAACGAGCTCCGAATGCGATGAAACTTGGCAGGCGGCCTACTGACAAAAAAATAACACCACACACCAACTTTCATCCCATTCTGAGAACATTTTCCGGTCACTTATAAAATACTATTTTGGAGGGGCCGCGGGCGTGTGCAAGTGTGGTTGAGCTCAGAACGGACAACAGAGAGAACGAGGAGACCGGGACAGATGCAAGTTTGAAAACATGATGATGCAATGCGGATGATGACATGGCAAGATGCAACACGCAAGCGAATAACAAGGCAACAACAGCGAATAACTGGAAGACACCTGGCGCAATGGTCTCGGGGCGTCACACCCAAAGCTAGACCCAAGCCTGAAACTGAGTGCTTCTAACTACAAAGGAAATGATCACTGGAAGTGGAACTACCCTAGATACTTGGTGGATAAAGAGGATGGCAAAAGTGAACAAAATTATATTTGATATACATGTTATTGATGTGTACTTTACTAGTGTTTATAGCAAACCCTCGGTATTTGATGCTGGTTCAATTGCTAAGAATAGTAACTCGAAAACACGAGTTGCAAGATAAACAAGACTAGTTAAGGACGAGGTGACAATGTGTATTAGAAATGATTCCAAGGTTGATAAGATCACCATCGCACACTCCTTTTTACCTTCAGGATTAGTGTTGAACCTAAAATAAATGTTGTTTGGTGTTTGTGTTGAGCATGAATATGATTGGATCATGTTTATTGCAATACAGTTATTCATTTAAGTCAAAGAATAATTGTTGTTCTGTTTACATGAATAAAACCTTCTATGGTCATACACTTAATATAAATGATTTATTGAATCACGATCGTAGTGACACACATATTCATAATATTGATACCAAAAGATACAAAGTTGATAATGATAGTGCAACATATTTGTGGCACTGCCGTTTAGGTCATATTGGTGTAAAGCGCGTGAAGAAACTCCATGCTGATGGGCTTTTGGAATCACTTGATTATGAATCACTTGATGCTTGCGAACCATGCCTCATGGGCAAGATGACTAAGACTCCGTTCTCCGGAAAAATGGAGCGAGCAACTGACTTACTGGAAATAATACAGACTGATGTATGCGATCCGATGAGTGTTGAGGCTCGTGGCGGGTATCGTTATGTTCTGACCTTCACAGATGATTTGAGCAGATATGGGTATATCTACTTGATGAAGCATAAGTCTGAAACATTTGAAAAGTTCAAAGAATTTCATAGTGAAGTGGAAAATCATCATAACAAGAAAATAAAGTTTTTTACGATCTGCTCGTGGAGATGAAATATTTGAGTTATGAGTTTGGTCTTCATTTGAAACAATATGGAATAGTTTCGCAACTCACGTCACCTAGAACACCACAACATAATGGTGTGTCCGAACGTCATAATCGTACTTTATTAGATATGGTGTGATCTATGATGTCTCTTACCGATTTACCACTATTGTTTTGGGGTTATGCAATAGAGATAGTTGCATTCACGTTAAATTGGGCACCATCTAAATCCGTTGAGACGACACCATATGAACTGTGGTTTGGCAAGAAACCTAAGTTGTCGTTTCTTAAAGTTTGGGGCTGCGATGCTTATGTGAACAAGCTTCAACCTGATAAGCTCGAACCCATATCGGAGAAATTTGTCTTCATAGGATACCCAAAGGAGGCTATTGGGTACACCTTCTACACAGATCCGAAGGCAATATATTCATTGCTAAGAATGGATCCTTTCTAGAGAAGGAGTTTCTCTCGAAAGAAGTGAGTGGGAGGAAAGTAGAACTTTATAAGGTAGTTGTACCTTCTCCCGAATTGGAAAATAGTTCATCACAGAAATCAGTTCCAGTGATTCCTACACCAATTAGTGAGGAAGTTAATGATGATGATCATGAAACTTCAGATCAAGTTACTACCGAACCTCGTAGGTCAACCAGAGTACGATCCGCACCAAAGTGGTACGGTAATCCTGTTCTGGAAGTCATGTTGCTAGACCATGACGAACCTACAAACTATGAGGAAGCGATGATGAGCCCAGATTCCGATAGATGGCTTGAGGCCATGAAATCTGAGATGGGATCCATGTAGAGAATAAATGGATCTTCAAGAGGAAGACAGACGCTGATAATAGTGTTACTATCTACAAAGCTCGAGTTGTCGCAAAAAGGTTTTCGACAAGTTCAAGATGTTGACTATGATGAGATTTTCTCACTCGTATCGATGCTTAAAGTCTGTCCGAATCATGTTAGCAATTGCCACATTTTATGAAATCTGGCAAATGGATGTCAAAACTACATTCCTTAATGGATTTCTTAAAGAAGAGTTGTATATGATGCAACAAGAAGGTTTTGTCAATCCTAAAGGTGCTAACAAAGTGTGCAAGCTCCAGAGATCCATCTATGGACTGGAGCAAGCATCTCGGAGTTGGAATATACACTTTGATGAGTTGATCAAAGCATATAGTTTTATACAGACTTGCGGTGAAACCTGTATTTACAAGAAAGTGAGTGGGAGCACTACAACCTTTCTGATAAGTATATGTGAATGACATATTGTTGATCGAAAATATGTAGAATTTTCTGGAAAGCATAAAGGAGTTTTTCAAAAGAAAGACCTAGGTGAAGCTACTTACATATTGGACATCAAGATCTATAGAGATAGATCAAGACGCTTGATATGTTTGTTCGAGTACATACCTTGATAAGATTTTGAAGGAGTTCAAAATAGGCCAGTCAAAAAAGTTGTTCTTACTTGAGTTGTAAGGTGTGAAGTTGAGTAAAGACTCAAAACCCGACCATGGCAGAAAATAGAAAGAGAATGAAAAGGTATTCCCTATGCCTTAGTCATAGGTTCTATAAAGTATGCTACGCTGTGTACCAGACCTATTGTGTACCTTTGTAACATCCCAAATTTTCAATTTGGAATGTTATACATAGGTCATCATATGCATATCAGATTTTCTTGGCATCTTGGTCTTGTGATCCTAAAAATCCTAAGCAACTTAAGGACCCACGGAGAGAGTTGGGGATTTTATTATTTTCATATTTGAATTTTCTCAAATATTGAAAAGTGGATCACTTTGGTTTTAATTATTTTTCTGTCCAAATAATATTTCCAATATTAAAAATATATGAGAGGAGATAATATGACTTCTCCAAGATAAATGAAATATTGGAGGAAAAATGTTAAAATCAAATAAATAATTTTATTTAGATTTTATCGCTATTTTATTTGAATTAGAAAAATATGCATTTTCCCAAAATTGCATTTTAGGCCAAAAAATGTTCACTTTGTTCTAAATATTCTATTTAGATGGTGAAAATTGTTTTTGGCATTTTTAGATTTTTTTATATCTTATTAGGATTTTTCTCGACGGAATCTTTAAAAAAGTTGTTTCGGACCGAGCTGGGCTGAAGCCCAGCCGTGCGCCTCCCGCACCAGCTCGGGAGAGGACTCCCGCGCGCCGCCGCCACCATGGATGACGTGTCCGTCCCGGACACGTCGCCGTCTCCCCCTCCCCCAAGCACCCCGAGCCGCCCCTCCCCCTTTAAATACCTGTCGCCGCCGCTGCCGTGCCTCGCCTCCCCCCGCCGCACGCCGGAGAAGCCGCCGCTGGCGCCGGAATCGCGCTGTTGACCTCGTCGGTTTTCGCCCCAGTTTTTTTTTGGTTTAGGTAAAACTGTTCGGGTTTTTTAACCCTAGATCGGTTTTTTCGAATAGATCGGTTTGGTTTTATTCGGTTTAGTTATTTAGTAATCTCTCATTCGTTCGTTCATTTAAACGAACGCGTTCGCCCGTTTGTCTCTGTTAGCAGACGTGCGTCCGATAGATTTTTCTTTTTCTGTTTATTTTCGGCCAGGGACCTATCCATGATTATTTTTATCGCAGATTAGCCCCTGATCTTCAAACCCTTGCCGTTTCTTAACCGTTTGTCCAAATCCAGTGAAACCAACGCCAAAATCTTCATCTCGAACCCCCCTTTCTGTTTAATCAATTTGAACAAGGTTTTGACAATTTAAAATTTGCTTTCAAGCAGATTTGAATTCGATGTTCTTTTGACCGTAGTTTCAGTTCCGTAGCTCCGATCGATTGTTTCTTTTTGCAAGTCGAAGCTCTTCAGTTGAACTTTCAGTTTGGATCTTCTTATTTGAGTTTTATCCGTGCATATTTGCTTGAGTGCTTATGTATGCTATTGTTTGTTTGCGATAGAATTCCCGGAGTGCGCAGCGTGCTACTACGAGTCTCTAGGTTTGTGCGGATCATCAGCAAGGCAAGTAATAGTTTGATCATACTCCTTTCTTACCCAGTTTTATGCATTAGATACAACCCTCAAACATTGCATGAGTAGGATCTCTTAACATGTGGGTTTTGGGAAGTAGATGATGAGGTAGAACCTATTTTCCGTAGCTCCGATCGATTGTTTCTTTTTGCAAGTCGAAGCTCTTCAGTTGAACTTTCAGTTTGGATCTTCTTATTTGAGTTTTATCCGTGCATATTTGCTTGAGTGCTTATGTATGCTATTGTTTGTTTGCGATAGAATTCCCGGAGTGCGCAGCGTGCTACTACGAGTCTCTAGGTTGTGCGGATCATCAGCAAGGCAAGTAATAGTTTGATCATACTCCTTTCTTACCCAGTTTTATGCATTAGATACAACCCTTAAACATTGCATGAGTAGGATCTCTTAACATGTGGGTTTTGGGAAGTAGATGATGAGGTAGAACCTATTGCCCTTTTTTTTTATCAAACCCTGGGAGTTACTTCTATGTTATGCTTATACTTTCATGCTATGCTCGTAGACGTGGATTGGGTTTGAGTGTATTCATGACAGATGTGAGATTGTTAATTAATGGTTAACTTAAGGTGGCTACTTAAATACACATCTGGGTGGATTGGTTGCGGGCACCTGGAGAATCCAGTGTTGTCCTAGGATATCCCGGAGTACCCGTGTGATCATCCTATGGTTCGCCACCCAGGATCAAAGGGATCATAAGATTATTCATGCTAGAAACTTCCGTGTGCATCCACAAGCTATTATGGGCTCTAGCATAGTTGAGTAAGTTGCATGACCTCTTCTAGTGGTAGGCTAGCAGATGTAGGGGATGTAGGTTGGTACTGTCTACCCGGGGTTAGAGTTAATGTTTCTGAAAGACTGTGTCTCGGTCATCCGTTTCTCAAACACCATGTAGTGCGAGAAATCCAACGGAGGAGATCGAGTCTTGTGGGGAAAAGTGTGCAAACCTCTGCAGAGTGTATAAACTAATCATGGTTAGCCGTGTCCCCGGTTATGGACATTTTGAGTATCTGGATCCTAGATTATCATGTTGATCTCATCACTCTATTAGTTAATTTGTTGGGTTATTAATACTATTTAGTTGGATTGAGTTAGAGGAACCTTCTCAATGTTTAACAACTACCATGATAGTTAAAGAAAATACATTCCTTTGTTGTAGGGAAAAAATGGCTTTTCGCAAGACATTATAACCTAGAGCCTCCACCAGCCTCATATGCATGTAGTGATAGCCTTTACTTGTTCATTGCTCTACCGTGTTATCTTGCCAGCATATTCCATGTGCTGACCCATTTTGGGCTGCAACATATCATGTTGTACTTTTTAGACGAAGAGTAAGGGTGCGCTAGGTCATTGTCGTGCACTCAGCTATGCCGTTGGAGTTGATGGACTCACTTTATCTTCCAAGCCTTCCGCTGTTATCATTTAGATGGCCTTAAGCCATATTTATTGTAATAAGTTCTCTCTTGAGACTATCAATGTAGTAAGTGTGTGATTGCTACTTTATTATAAATCATTTGAAGTACTGTGTGTGTTAGCATTACCGATCCAGGGATGACACTTATGCATAGAGATTCGACCGTTTGAGGTTGGATCGCTACAAGATGGTATCAGAGCACACATTGAATGTAGGACACGACCACTAAGATGAGCCATAGGTCACTCTTCTCTACTCATTTCTGACTCCTCTCCAATTTCCACTCTATAGGATGGCGGACACAAGGAACAAGTTTGCACAGCCGAATGAAGACACACCTTTTCACTACAAAAAGAAGACACATCCGTGACATTTTGGGCCGAACAAAAAAAAATTATGTCATACTTATGACACTTCTATGACGATAATTGTGACAAAACCCGGTATCATCATAGATGTGGTGGGGTCCTACTTCTATGACAAAAAATCATGACATAAAATGGGCTTTTCCTCCTGGGTGGGCCGGACACGCAGCTGCATGACATTCTTTGGGCCGTCCATGACGGAAAAAACCATGGTAGAAGCGAGGGCGAGGAAAATATCGGGGTGTTCCCGGTTACGGTGGGTGGTCGGGGCCGAGCGATGCGTGTTTCTCTCGTACATGCACGCGCGTGGGTGCGATGCATTGGGCTCTAACTGAGCCCGAGTGAGGCGTTGGGCTCTAACTGAACCCGAGCGATTGCACTGTAGGCTACGCGTTACTGAACCCGAGTGATCGATGGATGGTTGCTAACTGAACCCGATAGAGCGATTCCTTCGCTACTGCTGCTAACTGAAGCTGATCGATGCTGCCTCTCGATGTTGCTGGGGGGTGGGGGGGTTTGGATGAACAGTTCCCGGTGGGGGTGGATGAACAGGACCCTGTGGTGTTGCCTCTGGATGAACAGGACCCCGATCAATCGAGCCGGTTGGGGCTGGATGAACAGGACCCTGTGGAGGGCAGGATGAACAGGACCACCCCGTGGAGGGCTGGATGAACAGTAGACGATGGAGGGCTGGATGAACAGTAGCCCGTGGAGGGGTAGTTGAACAGGAGCCCGTGGAGAGGGCTGGTTGAACAATAGCCGGTGGAGTAGCGCGTGCTGGAGGCTGGATGAACAGGAGCCCGTGGATGAACAGTCGCAGGTGGAGGCTAGAGGAGGTCGACGGTGGATGAACAGTAGCCCGTGGAGGCTGGAGGGGGTCGACGGTGGAGATGAACAGTATCCTGTGGACTCCCGTTTTGCGGTACGCCACACCCCTCCCGATGAACAGGACCACCGTTTCGACCGTAGCGCTCCAACACAAGTCTATTTCATCCGTTTTGTAGTACGCCACACCCCTCCCGATCAAGAAGACCCCCGTTTCGACCGTAGGAGGTCCGTTTCCTCTGTTTTGCGGTACGCCAGACCCCTCCCGATGAACAGGATCCCGTTTCAAACGTGGCCGGTCAAACACAAGGCCATTTCCTCCGTTCTGCGGTACGCTAGGCCTCGTTTCCATCGACTGTTCCGTCCAAGCCCTCCCAATTAACACAACAACGTATTCCATTCCGACCCAGCCGGTTGGCTCCCCATGAAAACGATGACACGTCTCCGTCGTATATATAATTTTTGATTGTTCCATGCCAATATTCTACATCTTTCATATATACTTTTGGCAACTTTTTATACTATTTTTGGGACTAACATATTGATCCAATGCCCAGTGCCAGTTCCTGTTTGTTGCATGTTTTTTGTTTCGCAGAATGTCCATATCAAACAGAGTCCAAACGGGATAAAAATTGACGGATATTTTTTTGAAATATATATGATTTTTGGGAAGAAAAATCCACGCGAGACGGTGCCCGAGGGAGGCACGAGGCAGGGGGCGCGCCCCACCCCCTGGGCGCGCCCCTGACCCTCGTGGCCACCCCGTAAGGCGGTTGATGCCCTTCTTTCGCCGCAAGAAAGCTAATATCCGGATAGAGATCGTGTTAAAATTTCAGCCCAATTGGAGTTACGGATCTCCGGGAATATAAGAAACGGTGAAAGGGTAGAATCTGAGAACGCAGAAACAGAGAGAGACAGAGAGACAGATCCAATCTCGGAGGGGCTCTCGCCCCTCCCACGCCATGGAGGCCAAGGACCAGAGGGGAAACCCTTCTCCCATCTAGGGAGGAGGTCAAGGAAGAAGAAGACGAAGGGGGCCCCTCTCCCCTTCTCTTCCGGTGGCGCCGGAACGCTGCCGTGGCCACCATCATCACCGCAATCTTCGCCAACAACTTCACTGCCATCATCACCAGCTCTCCCCCCTCTATGCAGCGGTGTAACCTCTCTCTTACCCACTGTAATCTCTACTTAAACATGGTGCTCAATGCTATATATTATTTCCCAATGATGTATGGCTATCCTATGATGTTTGAGTAGATCCGTTTTGTCCTATGGGCTATTTGATGATCAAGATTGGTTTGAGTTGCATGTTTTATTATTGGTGCTGTCCTATGGTGCTCTCCGTGTCGCGCAAGCGTGAGGGATTCCCACTGTAGGGTTTGCAATTTGCTCATGATTTGCTTATGGTGGGTGGCGTGAGGGACAGAAGCACAAACCTGAGCAAGTAGGTTGTTTGTGTATGGGATAAAGAGGACTTGATACTTTAATGCTATGGTTGGCTTTTACCTTAATGATCTTTAGTAGTTGCGGGTGCTTGCTAGAGTTCCAATCATAAGTGCATATGATACAAGTAGAGAAAGTATGTTAGCTTATGCCTCTCCCTCATATAAAATTGCAATAATGATCACCGGTCTAGTTATCGATTGCCTAGGGACAAATAACTTTCTCGTAACAAAAAAGCTCGTTACTAAAACTAATTTAGTTGTGTCTTTATCTAAAAAACCCCTACTTTTTATTTACGTAATCTTTATTATCTTGAAAACTAATCCAACAACACCTACAAAGTACCTCTAGTTTCATACTTGTTCTAGGTAAGGCGAACGTCAAGCGTGCGTAGAGTTGTATCGGTGGTCGATAGAACTTGAGGGAATATTTGTTCTACCTTTAGATCCTCGTTGGGTTCGACACTCTTAATTATCGAAAACTGTTGCGATCCCCTATACTTGTGGGTTATCAAGACCTTTTTCTAGCACCATTGCCGGGGAGCAATAGCGCGGGGTGAATATTCTCGTGTGTGCTTGTTTGCTTTATCACTAAGTAATTTTTATTTGTTGTTCTTAGTTGTTCTTTATCTTTACTTATGGATATGGAACATGAAATACCAAAAAAATTAGGTGTACTTTCTGCTCATGGAGATGAGGAACCTCCTAAAATCCTCGATGCTCGTTATGTGACAGATATTATGTACTACTTTGATAATCCAGAGAAAACCCCATTCAATTTGGTAATGGGAGACACGTTGGATCAACGTGAATACTTTAGGGATTATCTCTTGACTCAAAAAGGGAAACTATTATGGGATCAAATTTATATGTTGAAGTGGTATGCTAGGCAACTATGCTTGAGATATGATCATACTTGTTGCTCTAGGATGAAGTCTCCACACCTTCCCTTTTCATGCAAATTTAATGATAATGAAACCTTGGCTTCTTATGCTAGAGGTATATATGACTACTATGATGTGGAACAAATAGAAGAATTTGTTGCTTTTATGGGTGCTTATGAAATTGAATTTATGTTCAAAGAATACGAAAATCTTTGTGATGTTGTTTACAGACCTAAAAATTTAGCTATCCTTAAATATTGTTATGAGAATTATGAATACAATTCCGACATTGATCCGTTTATTGAGAAAGTCTCTGCTGTCCAAGAAGAGACTAATATTTTGTAGGAATCTATGGAAGAAGAAATTGACGAAACTGTGAGCTCATTGGATGAAAATGATGAGGAGGAGAGCGAAGAACAAAAGGAGGAAGAGCGGATTGATCACCTGTGCCCACCTTCTAATGAGAGTAACTCTTCAACTCATACATTGGTTAATTTCCCTTCGTGCTTACCGAAAGGTGAATGCTATGATAATTGCTATGACCCCATTGATTCTTTTGAAATATCCCTTTTTGATGATGCTTGCTATGCTTGTGGCCAAGATGCCAATATGAATTATGCTTATGGAGATGAACTTGCTATAGTTCCTTATGTTAAACATGAAATTGTTGCTATTGCACCCACACATGATAGTCCTATTATCTTTTTGAATTCTCCAAACTACACTATATCGGAGAAGTTTGTGCTTATTAAGGATTATATTGATGGGTTGCCTTATACCGTTGCACATGATGATTTTGATGAATATAATATGCATGTGCTTGCTACTCCTACTTGCAATTATTATGAGAGAGGAACTATATCTCCACCTCTCTATGTTTCCAACGTGGTAAAATTGCAAGAAACTGTTTATACTATGCATTGGCTTTACTATGTGTGCCGATGCATAGGAAGAGAGTTAGACTTCGTCATTACATGATACATGTTACTTTGTGCTCACTACTAAATTATAAATCATTGCTAATTAAAATTGGCTTTGATATACCTTGGGATCCGGGTGGATTCACTACTTGAGCACTATATGCCTAGCTTAATGGCTTTAAAGAAAGCGCTGCCAGGGAGACAACCTGGAATTTTTAGAGAGTCATTTATTTCTGTTGAGTGCTTTCATATAGTTTAAAAACAACAAAAATAAAGACGCGAACCCAAAACTCTTTCAAAAAGAAAAGCGAAAGTGAGAGAGACAAGCATTGTTGAAGTGAGAGCTAGCCTTGAACTTTGTTCATGCTCACGGAAACTTTGTGAATCTTGATTACAGAAACTTTTCAACAAAAATAATTATCCCCTTGTACAATTCCATTGTATTATAAAAATATTGTGCCAAGGTTTGCCTTTAGGATGTTTACAATGCTTGTTGGTTTGTGCTGTGCAGGACAAAAACTTTGGCTGTAGTGCGCGGTTTCAATTTTTTTTACTGGAACGTCAAATGGTTCTGATTATTTTTGCACTGTATTTCTATGCAAATTGTTTATTTTTCCTAATTTTGGTAGAAATTTTCAAGTATCAGAAGTATGGTGAATGTTCAGATTATCACAGACTGTTCTGTTTTAGACAGATTCTGTTTTTGATGCATAGTTTGCTTGTTTTGATGAAACTATCGATTCATATTAGTGGATTAAGCCATGAAAAAGTTATATTACAGTAGACACAATGCAAAAAGAAAATATTAATTGGTTTGCAACAATACTTAGAGTAGTGATTTTCTTTATTATACTAACAGATCTTACCGAGTTTTCTGTTGAAGTTTTGTGTGGATGAAGTGTTCGATGATCGAGAAGGTCTCGATGTGAGAAGAAGGAAGAGAGGAAAGAGCTCAAGCTTGGGGATTCCCAAGGCACCCCAAGTAAATATTCAAGGATACTCAAGCGTCTAAGCTTGGGGATGCCCCGGAAGGCATCCCCTCTTTCTTCAACAAGTATCGGTATGTTTTCGGATTCGTTTCGTTCATGCGATATGTGCAATCTTGGAGTGTCTTTTTGCATTAGTTTTCATTTTTATTTTATGCGCCATGCTGGTATGAGATAGTCCTTGGTTGATTTATAGAATTCTCTTTGCACTTCACTTATATCTTTTGAGTATGGCTTTATAGAATGCTTCATGTGCTTCACTTATATCATTTGAAGTTTGGATTGCCTGTTTCTCTTCACCTAGACAACCGCCATTTGTAGAATGCTCTTTTGCTTCACTTATATTTGTTAGAGTGTGGGCATATATTTTTTAGAAATATTTAAACTCTCTTTCTTCACTTATATCTATTTAGAGGGTTGACAGGAATTGGTCATTCACATGGTTAGTCATAAAATCCTACATAAAACTTGTAGATCGCTGAATATGATATGTTTGATTCCTTGCAATAGTTTTGCGATATAAAGATGGTGATATTAGAGTCATGCTAGTGGGTAGTTGTGGATTAGTAGAAATACTTGTGTTGAGGTTTGTATTTGTGGTAGCATGCACATATGGTGAACCGTTATGTGATGAAGTCGGAGCATGATTTATTTATTGATTGTCTTGCTTATGAGTGGCGGTCGGGGACGAGCGATGGTCTTTTCCTACCAATCTATCCCCCTAGGAGCATGCGCGTAGTACTTTGTTTCGATAGCTAATAGACTTTTGCAATAGGTATGTGAGTTCTTTATGACTAATGTTGAGTCCATGGATTATACGCACTCTCACCCTTCCACCATTGCTATCCTCTCTAGTACCGCGCAACTTTCGCTGGTACCATAAACCCACCATATACCTTCCTCAAAACAGCCACCATACCTACCTATCATGGCATTTCCATAGCCATTCCAAGATATATTGCCATGCAACTTCCATCATCATCATATACATGACTTGAGCATCATTGTCATATTGCTTTGCATGATCGTAAGATAGCTAGCATGATGTTTTCATGGCTTGTCCGTTTTTTGATGTCATTGCTATGCTAGATCATTGCACATCCCGGTACACCGCCAGAGGCATTCATATAGAGTCATATATTTGTTCTAGTATTGAGTTGTAAGTTAATAAAAGTGTGATGATCATCATTATTAGAGCATTGCCCCAGTGAGGAAAGGATGATGGAGACTATGATTCCCCCACAAGTCGGGATGAGACTCTGGACTTTAAAAATAAAAAAAAGAGGCCAAAGAAGCCCAAATAAAAAAAAGAGGCCAAAGAAGCCCACCCAAAAAAACAAAAAAAAACAAAAAAATGAGAGAAAAAGAGAGAAGGGGCAATGTTACTATCCTTTTACCACACTTGTGCTTTAGAGTAGCACCATGTTCTTCCTATAGAGAGACTCTTGAGTTATCACTTTCATATACTAGTGGGAATTTTCATTATAGAACTTGGCTTGTATATTCCTATGATGGGCTTCCTCAAACGCCCGAGGTCTTCATGAGCAAGCAAGTTGGATGCAAACCCACTTAGTTTTTAGTTTGAGATTTCATAAACTTATAGCTCTTAGTGCATCCGTTGCATGGCAATCCCTACTCACTCACATTGATATCTATTGATGGGCATCTCCATAGCCCGCTGATACGCCTAGTTGATGTGAGATTATCTTCTCCTTTTTGTCTTCTCCACAACCACCATTCTATTCCACCTATTGTGTTATGTCCATGGCTCACGCTCATGTATTGCGTGAAAGTTGAAAAGGTTTGAGAACATCAAAAGTATGAAACAATTTCTTGGCTTGTCATCGGGGTTGTGCATGATTTGAATATTTTGTGTGGTGCAGATGGAGCATAGCCAGACTATATGATTTTGTAGGGATAACTTACTTTGGCCATGTTATTTTGAAAAGACATGATTGATTTATTAGTAGGCTTGAAGTATTATTGTTTTTATGTCAAATGATAGACTATTTCCTTGAATCACTCGTGTCTTAATATTCATGCCATGATTAGATACATGATAAAGATTATTCTAGGTAGCATTCCACATCAAAAATTATCTTTTTTAACATTTACCTACTCAAGGATGAGAAGGAATTGAGCTTGGGGATGCTGATACGTCTCCATCGTATCTATAATTTTTGATTGTTCCATGCCAATATTCTACAACTTTCATATACTTTTGGCAACTTTTTATACTATTTTTGGGACAAACATATTGATCCAGTGCCAGTTCCTGTTTGTTGCATGTTTTTTGTTTCGCGGAATATCCATATCAAACAGAGTCCACACGGGATAAAAACTGACGGAGATTTTTTTTTGGAATATATATGATTTTTGGGAAGAAAAATCCACGCGAGACGGTGCCCGAGGGAGGCACGAGGCAGGGGGCGCTCCCCTGACCCTCATGGCCACCCCGTAAGGTGGTTGATGTCCTTCTTTCACCGCAAGAAAGCTAATATCCGGATAGAGATCGTGTTAAAATTTCAGCCCAATCGGAATTACGGATCTCCGGGAATATAAGAAACGGTGAAAGGGTAGAATCTGGGAACGCAAAAAGAGAGAGAGACAGAGAGACAGATCCAATCTCGGAGGGGCTCTCGCCCCTCCCACGCCATGGAGGCCAAGGACCAAAGGGGAAACCCTTCTCCCATCTAGGGAGGAGGTCAAGTAAGAAGAAGACGAAGGCCCCCCCTCTCCCCTTCTCTTCCAGTGGCGCCAGAACGCTGCCGTGGCCATCATCATCACCTCAATCTTCACCAACAACTTCACCGCCGTCATCACCAACTCTTCCCCCCTCTATGCAGCAGTGTAACCTCTTTCTTACCCGTTGTAATCTCTACTTAAACATGGTGCTCAACACTATATATTATTTCCCAATGATGTATGGCTATCCTATGATGTTTGAGTAGATCCGTTTTGTCCTATGGGCTGTTTGATGATCAAGATTGGTTTGAGTTGCATGTTTTATTATTGGTGCTGTCCTATGGTGCTCTCCTTGTCGTGCAAGCATGAGGGATTCCCGCTGTAGGGTTTGCAATATGTTCATGATTTGCTTATGGTGGGTGGCGTGAGTGACAGAAGCACAGACCCGAGTAAGTAGGTTGTTTGCGTATGGGATAAAGAGGACTTGATACTTTAATGCTATGGTTGGGTTTTACCTAAATGATCTTTAGTAGTTGCGGATGCTTGCTAGAGTTCCAATCATAAGTGCATATGATCCAAGTAGAGAAAGTATGTTAGCTTATGCCTCTCCCTCATATAAAATTGCAATAATGATCACCAGTCTAGTTATTGATTGCCTAGGGACAAATAACTTTCTCGTAACAAAAAAGCTCTTTACTAAAACTAATTTAGTTGTGTCTTTATCTAAACAGCCCCTACTTTTTATTTACGTAATCTTTATTGTCTTGCAAACCTATCCAACAACACCTACAAAGTACCTCTAGTTTCATACCTGTTCTAGGTAAAGCGAACGTCAAGCGTGCGTAGAGCTGTATCGGTGGTCGATAGAACTTGAGGGAATGTTTGTTCTACCTCTAGCTCCTCGTTGGGTTCGACACTCTTACTTATCGAAAACTATTGCGATCCCCTATACTTGTGGGTTATCACACGACAACGACGCGGTTTCTCCGTTCCAACCCAGCCATGTACATGAGCCCTGGCCGTACGTATGCGCGAGTAGGCGTTCGAGACCCTACCCGTATGTACATACGTGACCGTATTTTCTTTCTTGCACACTGGCCGCTGTACATACGTGTACATGCTACGTGCACGCCTCTACATCGACCAGTATGTATGTACACGTTCGCGACCAGAATGACAATGCTACGTACGCTTTGACCAGGTGGGTCCTGACTGTCAGGCACTTCCTTGCCTGCGAAGATGTAGCTAGTGGGTCCTAGTAGTCAGGGGGGTGAATCGTCTTTTTTTTGCCCGGACACACTTCCTTGCGTGCGAAGATGTAGCTGGTAGGTCCCAGCAGTCAGGGGAAACGTTTTTTTCATGAAATACAGTTTCCCGTCCGGTGGGTCCCTACTATTAGGTGGAGGAATAATTATTTTGTGCGTAATAAGGAGGCGCTTCCTTGTGGCCGCCGTGGACCAAGTTGTCAGCCTCTCCACGTACAGTACTTTTCTGATGGAAGTTGTTCCTTGACCATGTTGACCACGCCGCGCCGAGAGCACCAGGGCGGTGGACGACGGCGAGGCCTAGGAAGGGGACGACGCGGAGCCGGGGAAGACGCGGCAGTGGAAGCCCGCGCGGAGAGGAGTACGAGGGTTCACTGGTTCGGCTGCGGTGTGAGGCTGTCGTCGCCGCAGGGCCTGGCCAGCGGTGGGAATAGTAGGGGGCGGTGAGGCCTCTGCGGCAGCACAGCCGGCCACGGGAGGCAGGAGCATGCGGCACGACCGGCGCTGATTTGGGCAGCTGGAGCAAGAAGACTAGAGGTTGAAGAAGTAGTACGGCCGTTGGATGGACATAGTACGGTCACTGGAGCTAGAATCGTTCATATTGACTAAGTTGACAAAGCACTCCGTCCCCGTCAACTTAGTAGGCCCACAAGTCAGCCTCCCACCAAGGTGGGTCCCAACTAGCAGGGGGAGTATTCATTTTTTTGTGCGTAATAAGGAGGCACCTCCGGTGGGTCCGAGCTAACAGCGGGGGAATGTTTTTTTCGCAAAATACGTTGCCCGTCTGGTGGGTCCCATCAGTAAGGAGGGAAACGTTTTTTTCACCAAATACGGTGGCCCGTCCGGTGGGTCCCTACTGTTAGGTGGATGAATAATTATTTTCCGCGTAATAAGGAGGCACTTCCTTGCGGCTGCCATGGACCCAGCAGTCAGCCTCTCCACGTATAGTACTCTTCCGATGGAAGTCGTTCCTTGACCATGTTGACCACACCACTACTAGGAAAAGGCCTACTAATGGCGCACCACATTTGCCTAGTATCACGCCACTAGTATTTTTTACTAATGGCGCACCACTGGTGCGCCATTAGTATACCAGATACTAATGGCACACCCGTAGTGCGCCATTAGTATGCCTAGAGGTGCGTCATTACTATCTGACTTAGTAATGTCGCACCACATAGAAGTGCGCCATTAGTAATATATTTTTTTCAATTTTTTTTTAAAAAATCATTTTTTTTTATTTTTTTCTTAATCTCGGGTCACTATGGCTTAATCTCAGGTCAAATCGCACTCTGTGGTCAAACTTCCCGAAAGATCACCCATCCTCACACTATTCCAGCCCAAGCACGCTTAACTTCGTAGTTCTATCCAACCCCAGCACCACCTCACTTCACAGGCACTTGTTGTTATATCTATCATATCAATCCTATTAAACCTTGCAAATGTCTAGGACTTTGTTCATGTTCATGAGTATGATGAAATTTTGAAAAAATATTTCAAACTTCCCGGTCATATTACATATCATATTTTGAAAAATAATTCAATTTTTTTATTTTTTTTCGAAACCAATTTTTTTCTGTTACTAGTGGCGCACCTAGCATACGGTGCGCCACTAGTAAGTTTGAAATTTTTTGCCTCCGGATCTTAAAAGCTCCGTAACTTTTTCTGTTAGGTCTTTGGGGATTTTGAAAATGTTTAACGGGGTTCCCATATCGGGAATGTTATACATAGGTCATCATATGCATATCAGATTTTCTTTGCATCTTGGTCTTGTGATCCTAAAAATCCTAAGCAACTCAAGGACCCACGGAGAGAGTTGGGGATTTTATTATTTTCATATTTGAATTTTCTCAAATATTGAAAAGTGGATCACTTTGGTTTTAATTATTTTTCTCTCCAAATAATATTTCCAATATTGAAAATATATGAGAGGAGATAATATGACTTCTCCAAGATAAATGAAATATTGGAGGAAAAATGTTAAAATCAAATAAATAATTTTATTTGGATTTTATCGCTATTTTATTTGAATTAGAAAAATATGCATTTTCCCAAAATTGCATTTTAGGCCAAAAAAATGTTCACTTTGTTCTAAATATTCTATTTAGATGGTGAAAATTGTTTTTGGCATTTTTAGATTTTTGTACATCTTATTAGGATTTTTCTCGATGGAATCTTTTAAAAAAAATTGTTTCGGACCGAGCCGGGCCGAAGCCCAGTCGCGCGCCTCCCGCTCCAGCTCGGGAGAGGACTCCCGCCCGCCGCCGCTGCCATGGATGACGTGTCCGTCCCGGACACGTCGCCGTCTCCCCCTCCCCCAAGCACCCCCAAGCCCCCCCTTTTAATACCTGCCGCCGCCGCTGGCGCGCCTCGCCTCCCCCCGCCGCACGCCGGAGAAGCCGCCGCTGGCGCCGGAATCGCGCTGTTGACCTCGTCGGTTTTCGCCCCAGTTTTTTTTTGGTTTAGGTAAAACTGTTCGGGTTTTTTAACCCTAGATCGGTTTTTTCGAATAGATCGGTTTGGTTTTATTCGGTTTAGTTATTTAGTAATTTCTCGTTCGTTCGTTCATTTAAACGAACGCGTTCGCCCGTTTGTCTCTGTTAGCAGACGTGCGTCCGATAGATTTTTCTTTTTCTGTTTATTTTCGGCCAGGGACCTATCCATGATTATTTTTATCGCAGATTAGCCCCTGATTCTTCAAACCCCCTTCGCCCGTTTTTCTTAACCGTTTGGTCCAAATTCCAGTGAAAACCAACGCCAAAATCTTCGTCTCGAACCCCTCTTTCTGTTTAATCAACTTTGAACAAGGTTTGACAATTTAAATTTGCTTTCAAGCAGATTTGGAATTCGATGTTCTTTACCGTAGTTTTCAGTTCCGTAGCTCCGATCGATTGTTCTTTTTGCAAAGTCGAAGCTCTTCAGTGAACTTTCAGTTTGGATATTCTTTATTTGAGTTTTATCCGTGCATAATTTGCTTTGAGTGCTTATGTATGCTATGTTTGTTTGTGATAGAATTCCCGGAGTGCGCAGCATGCTACTACGAGTCTCTAGGTTGTGCGGATCATCAGCAAGCAAGTAATAGTTTGATCATACTCCTTTCTTACCCAGTTTATGCATTAGATACAACCCTCAAACATTGCATGAGTAGGATCTCTTAACATGTGGGTTTTGGGAAGTAGATGATGAGGTAGAACCTATTGCCCTTTTTTTATCAAACCCTGGGAGTTACTTCTATGTTATGCTTATACTTTCATGCTATGCTCGTAGACGTGGATTGGGTTTGAGTGTATTCATGACAGATGTGAGATTGTTAATTAATGGTTAACTTAAGGTGGCTACTTAAATACACATCTGGGTGGATTGGTTGCGGGCACCTGGAGAATCCAGTGTTGTCCTAGGATATCCCGGAGTACCCGTGTGATCATCCTATGGTTCGCCACCCAGGATCAAAGGGATCATAAGATTATTCATGCTAGAAACTTCCGTGTGCATCCACAAGCTATTATGGGCTCTAGCATAGTTGAGTAAGTTGCATGACCTCTTCTAGTGGTAGGCTAGCAGATGTAGGGGATGTAGGTTGGTACTGTCTACCCGGGGTTAGAGTTAATGTTTCTGAAAGACTGTGTCTCGGTCATCCGTTTCTCAAACACCATGTAGTGCGAGAAATCCAACGGAGGAGATCGAGTCTTGTGGGGAAAAGTGTGCAAACCTCTGCAGAGTGTATAAACTAATCATGGTTAGCCGTGTGCCCGGTTATGGACATTTTGAGTATCTTGATCTTAGATTATCATGTTGATCTCATCACTCTATTAGTTAATTTGTTGGGTTATTAATACTATTTAATTGGATTGAGTTGGAGGAACCTTCTCAATGTTTAACAACTACCATGATAGTTAAACAAAATACATTCCTTTGTTGTAGGGAAAAAATGGCTTTTCGCAAGACATTATAACCTAGAGCCTCCACCAGCCTCATATGCATGTAGTGATAGCCTTTACTTGTTCATTGCTCTACCGTGTTATCTTGCCAGCATATTCCATGTGCTGACCCATTTTGGGCTGCAACATATCATGTTGTACTTTTTAGACGAAGAGTAAGGGTGCGCTAGGTCATTGTCGTGCACTCAGCTATGCCGTTGGAGTTGATGGACTCACTTTATCTTCCAAGCCTTCCGCTGTTATCATTTAGATGGCCTTAAGCCATATTTATTGTAATAAGTTCTCTCTTGAGACTATCAATGTAGTAAGTGTGTGATTGCTACTTTATTATAAATCATTTGAAGTACTGTGTGTGTTAGCATTACCGATCCAGGGATGACACTTATGCATAGAGATTCGACCGTTTGAGGTTGGATCGCTACAAGATGGTATCAGAGCACACATTGAATGTAGGACACGACCACTAAGATGAGCCATAGGTCACTCTTCTCTACTCATTTCTGACTCCTCTCCAATTTCCACTCTATAGGATGGCGGACACAAGGAACAAGTTTGCACAGCCGAATGAAGACACACCTTTTCACTACAAAAAGAAGACACATCCGTGACATTTTGGGCCGAACAAAAAAATATTATGTCATACTTATGACACTTCTATGACGATAATTGTGACAAAACCCGGTATCATCATAGATGTGGTGGGGTCCTACTTCTATGACAAAAAATCATGACAGAAAATGGGCTTTTCGTCTTGGGTGGGCCGGAGACGCAGCTGCATGACATTCTTTGGGCCGTCCATGAAGGAAAAAACCATGGTAGAAGCGAGGGCGAGGAAAATACCGGGGTGTTCCCGGTTATGGTGGGTGGTGGGGGCCGAGCGATGTGCGTTTCTCTCGTACACGCACGTGCGTGGGTGCGAGGCGTTGGGCTCTAACTGAACCCAAGCGATTGCACTGCAGGCTACGCGTTACTAAACCCGAGTGATCGATCGATGGTTGCTAACTGAACCCGATCGAGTGATTCCTTCGCTACTGATGCTAACTGAAGCTGATCGATGCTGCCTCTTGATGTTGCTGGGGGGGGGGGTTGGATGAACAGTTCCCGGTGGGGGTGGATGAACAGGACCCTGTGGTGTTCGCCTCTGGATGAACAGGACCCCGATCAATCTAGCTGGTTGGGGCTGGATGAACAGGACCCCGTGGAGGGCAGGATGAACAGGACCACCCCGTGGAGGGCTGGATGAACAGTAGACGGTGGAGGGCTGGATGAACAGTAGCCCGTGGAGGGGTGGTTGAACAGGAGCCCGTGGAGAGGGCTGGTTGAACAGTAGCCGGTGGAGTAGCGCGTGGTGGAGGCTGGATGAACAGGAGCCCGTGGATGAACAGTCACAGGTGGAGGCTAGAGGAGGTCGACGGTGGATGAACAGTAGCCCGTGGAGGCTAGAGTCGGGGCGATCGGGGATCTTTTGCATTAGGGGTTGTCTTTCTTTATTTGGTTCCGTAGTCGGACCTTGATTGTATCTGGATGATGTAATGCTATATTTATGCATTGTGTGAAATGGCGATTGTAAGCCAACTCTTTATCCCTCTCTTATTTAGTACGTGGGATCTGTAAACATTATCCCTCTTGCGACATGCCTACTATGCGGTTATGCCTCTAAGTCATGCTCCGACATGTGGGAGATATAGCCGCATTGTGGGTGTTACAAGTTGGTAATCAGAGCCTTCCCCGACTTAGGACCCCCCTGCTTGATCGAACTGCTAGCATTCTTGAGTCTAGAAAAAATGTTTTGAGTCTTATAGGATTATATATATCGGAGAGTAGGATTCTTTTTACTCCTCAGTCCCTTCGTCGCTCTGGTGAGGCTTCCTGACGTAGAGTTTTGACTCTTCTCTTCTCAAATTTCACTAAAAAAAATTTAGGATCACGCCGGTATCTTGGAATCGTTCCGATGGTTTTGTGACAAGAACATTGTTCTTGGTGCCTCCTGACATTTAGGAGTTGTGGCAGTGTCCCGGGGAGTTGAGCTCCAAGGTGTTGTCGTCACAAGTTTATCATTGCAGTTCTGGAATACCTGAGTTCGCTGACATCGAAAATCTCTTTTATGCAGTTGTTGGTGAGATAACCTCGACGCCGCCCAGTACTAGGGTGGGAGTTCGGGAGTATTGCCATAACTCGTATAACGGATGCTTTTCAAAGGTTGAGGTAAATGATTTCCGAAGGTTTTTTGGTTATGTGTTGAAGAATGGATACAACTGGATGTAGGATTTTCTAGTTTTGGGTGAGATATTATGCTTCCCCTGTATCCCCAACACCTGATTGCATAACCAAAAAGTTTCGGGAGTTTATAAATGGGAATTCAAGTATCCCTTAGGATATCTTTCCGACAGATGCATGATATGAGATTGGGGTTCGACGTCTAGTGGTCCGCCTATCCACGGTTGGTTTTACAGTGGTCTTGTTGTGTCTTAAAGAGTCCTTGGCTATGCTGACTCGGGGATGCTTTGTATGTCATGTGCACTGCCTTATACATGATGGTGCTGTACGATCGAGCCCGTGTGGGCCCCACCATGAAAACTTCAGACGAAATCTCTATCATATGTTTGTTCCGGCTTATTCTGCAAGCCCAATCCTTTGTTTTCTTTTGGTTTGTGGTATTCGAGTTGCTTCAATGTCAATTGTGGATTTTATACCTTTCCTAAGCGATGTTCTCATATTTCTATGTGAATACTAATCCTTCTTGATCATCGAGGATGTCATGTTAATTCGTTTTCAACCGGCGTGTTTCTCTTCAAGTGGATCCGATCATTTCAACATCCGCAAGATCAATTATCAGTTCTTCTCAACGGTGCTTATTTCATCTATCCCAAGCTGCCTTTGTTTTCCTGCCCTCCCTTGAAGAGAAACACGTATTCTTTTTATTGGAGGACTCCCACCCTTGTCCTTCAAGGACTCAGACTTCTTAATCAAGTATTCTTTTTATTGATATGAAGTCTCTTCATTCTTTTCCGTCAATGTTCTTACCCGGTGGTTCTCATGAAGATTCTAACTAAGCTTCAAGTTATCATTCTTCATTCTCTTTCTTCTCCGGTGGATTTAATTCAAGCTTTGTCGATCATATCCTTTTCCTCGGTTCAAATGTTTCCCATGCCTGTGCACCCTTGAATCATTCATCTCTCGCTGTTCATTTGTTCCGGAGTGCTGAAGATATCTCGAAGATTCGTGTTTCCACTCTGCATTCGTTCAAGCTCTTTCGAGGTTGTAATCTCATTCAAGCCATTTAATTCAACCGGCGCAATCTCTCTTTTAAATTGTTCAACGGTGTATCTTTTGAGTGGGCCCTAACCCACAGGTCTTTTGCCAGGATATTACCTGACTCTGCTAATTTTCCCAGAGCTAACCTAAATTCTTTCAAAATTGACGTAAGAATGAATTATCATCATTCATTTGTATTGCTCCAAGATCTTTCAAATTCTTTTCATTGTTGGCTCAACCTCTTCGCTTTTCATTATTCCAGAGTGCCTTAATAATTCTTGGTGGTGTTTCTCGTCGTCATTCTCGGATCTGAAGACTGAAGAAGAGTTTCTCTCAAATCTTGGCCCGTTCTCTCAAGATTCATGGTTCTAGCTTGAGGCCATCCTCACAATTATTTTCGATTGTGAGATATTCTTTTCACCCATCCGGAGCAATTCAGGAGTCTTTTCAGTTTGATTCTCCGGAGCCCATCATCTCAGAATTATTCATTCTCAGCTTTTAGTCCTCATTCTCTAAATCTTACCGGTGCATCGATCAAATATCCTCTAATCAGTTCATGACCTCTTCGTTCGCTTGTATCTAAACTCTCTCAGGTATCTTCGTTCATTTGCTAATTCTTACCGGTGATTCACCCCTTTACTTTGTTCGTTTTTTTCAGTTCTTATGGTGGTTCGTTCAAGATTTCTCTTCCTTCGCTATCATATTAATTCATTCGTTCTTTCCAATCCTACCGGTGGTTGATTGAAGACCTTCTCAAGTTTGCGCCATATCTATCTTAATCCTTTCTACGAGTATAAGTTGTATGCAATCCATTGCTTGTCATAAATTAAATTGATGATGGATAAGCATAATGTAATTCTTATTCTTGTTTCATCGAGTAAATTCAATTCCTGCTTTTCGGAGTGGTTCATCATATCACATTCTCGGTTCAAGATGCTTTAACTTTTCGTCCAGAGTTCCAAGTTTCCACTTTATCTCGTAGCAAAGCTTCATTCAATCATTGGGAGCATCAATCTTACTCTTTCATCCTTCACTTCCTTTTGATCATTCCTTATTACCGGAGTTCTTCACGAAGGCTCTACATGGTGGTTCGTCAAGGATTATTTTCACTCTTCAATTGTTCTTCAAGATATATCTCGAAGCTATGATCCATCAAGCTATATTGCAAGCATTCTCCATCTTGCATTCCAAAAGGCAATTCGTTCTATCTTATCTGTTGAGATGGTGTTATGTCATCATTGAAAGTTTCCCTTCATGCTTCATGGGCGATAAGTTGTCCGGAATGACATATTTTAAACCCATCATTTTCAATTCGGTTATGAGATCCTTGCAACCCATCAGTCTCTTCATTGGAGTTATCTTGGGTTATATTTCACCTAAAGCTTTCCCTAAGGATTGTTGCTATTTATGGTGCTTATAAATGACCCAAGTTCTTCATTTATTCTCCCGGTGAAATAAGTTTCTCGTCTCCTTGTTCTTATCAATCCAATCTTGTTTTCGTCAGTGGCAGAATTTCACCTTAAGTTTTGAGATGTTTTCATAAGCCCACAAGCAGCTTATTGTTTTCGTTGTTGATTTTCCAACAACTCCGTTCAATACTTATTTCTAAGGATGCTTCTCAAATTCTATTATGGTAGAAGATGTCATTTTCTTCTCAACTCTTTCCTTTCCAACGATCCAACTTCTATTCTTTTGTTTCGGACGAATTGTGATGTTGCTCTCTTCAACCATCATCTTGTTTGTCAAGATCATGTTCAATTCCTTCCATTTACAGTTGGAGTGATGCCCAAATTATATCATTCTTATTCCTTCGCTATCTTGTTTTAACCGGAGTGTTGTGGCTATCATTCCTTTTCTAACCGGAGTCTCATCCAAGTGCTTTCATATTGTAAAGCTCATATTCTTTACCTTCCATTTCCAACCGGAGTGCTGCCCGAATTTGTTCTTCCTTGTTCCTCGTTCCTAACGGAGTGTTTTTTTCAACTTCGATCACCTCCGTAGTATTATTCCTTTCAATTTGTTCAACCTTCCAAGGTTTTTTGGTTTCACTCATTTGTCAAAGAAGCAACTTAGTTTTACCTCTTATCTTTCTCTTCCTTTTCCCTCCGGTGCCATCCTAGATCTCGGGACGAGATCCTCTCGTAGTGGTGGAGTGTTGTAATGCCCCGGATATAACTTGCCATATTCGTACTCCGACTCTCGCCGTTTCCGGAGATGCGATACGATATTTCTTCGTGGTTGGGTTTTGTTTTCGTTTTGCATTTTGATCTTGTCATGCATTTCATATCATGTCATCATGTGCATCGCATTTGCATTCGTGTTCGTCTCATGCATTCGAGCATTTTCCCCGTTGTTCGTTTTGCAATCCGACACTCCTATGTCCCCCGGCGCCCCTTTTGCCTCTTTTCGTGAGCGGGTGTTAAACTTTCTCGGAATGGATCGAGATTTGCCAAGCGGCCTTGGTACACCACCGGTAGACCGCCTGTCAAGTTTCGTGCCATTTGGAGTCCGTTTGATACTCCAACGGTTAACCGGGGAACCGTAAAGACCTCGTGTGTGTTGCAGCCCAACACCCCTCCAAGTCAGCCCACAAATCCATCCAAACCCCCTCCGTCCTCTCGGTCGTTCGATCACGATCACGTGGCCGAAAACCGCACCTCATTTGGACTCTCCTAGCTCCCTCTACCTATATATATGTGTCTCCCTCCAAAAATTCACGGTGCAAACCCTAGATCCACTCCTCCCCGCAACACCGGACGCGTCCGCGCCGCACCGGACTTGTCCACCGCCACCGCCACCGCCACGTTGCTCCGACCAATGGGAGCGCGACACGTCACCCCGCTGCCGCTCCCCTCCACTCACTGCGCGCCACATCAGCGCCCGCGCCGCCCCACTTCGCCGCCGGCCCACGGGGCCCAGATCTGGCCCGCGCGAGCCCGCGCACCTCCGCCGCCTGGCCCGTTCGCCCGCCTCATAGCGCGACCGCGCGCCTCGCCGAACCCGGTCAGCGCCACCGTCACCCGAAGTCGCCGGCGCCCACAGCTCCTCGACGGACCCGGTCCCCGCAGCCACTTCCCGCAGTCGCCGGCCAACTCCGGCCCGGATCCGTTGGGATCCGACCAAGGCCGACCCGAGACGCCGCCCTGGCTCCCTTCGCCCCGCCGCACGGTCCCTGTTGGTGCCCCGCCGGTTTCCCTGCCTCGCATAACCGGCATGAACCGCCGCTGCTATGAACGTGCTCGGGAGCGAGCAGAGGAGCTGCTCCTCCCGTGCGCCTCGCGGGCCCCGCAGCCTCCCAAGGCCCATCTCCAGCGCCGGCCCATCTCGCCTCTTCTCCTTCTTGGGCCGAGCCCATTGGGTGAGCTCCCATAAGCCCCGCTCTAAGCACACTTTACTATTCGTCGCTCGTCTCTGTTCTTCAAAACTACTAAGTCCCAGATCTGTGTAATTTTTCATGCATACTTCGTCATGTCATAACTCCTCATCCGTAGCTTCGTTTTGTGCGTGCCATATATCAAAATGTTCATCATGATATGCTCTTCATTTTGTTCCATTGTGCCATGCTTGTTTGAGTCCATCTTGATGCCCAAATTGCTGTTGCAAGAGTGCTATAAAACGTTAGGTGCTGATTCTTATCATATTATAAGCATTTGTCTTTTTTGCCATGATTATTGTGTGCTGCATATGAGCATGAGCTCTACATGTGTTTTGGGCTATGCCATGCCATCTTTACAGGGGTGTATGCCATGTATTTTTGTGAGCAGTGTGGTGACTAGCACATGCATGCAAAGTAGCTCTCGTAATGTTGCTGATTTCAGGGACTTAGAATTTCACTAAGTCATTTCCCTGCTATTTTTTTAATGCCATGTATTCATGTTGATACAGAGTGATCCATGCTTCTTTTGAGTATGTTCGGTAAGGATGATTTGGACATATGGTTATGCTCTGTCCACCCATGTCCTTGTTTGCATTTATGGAGTACCCTAGCATGACTCAATCTTGCTCTACTTTTGCTATAAAATGTTCATGGCAGATTGTTTACGTGTTAATCAATTTTGCCAAGGTTGTTGAAGTTGGTCCATGCATGCTATGAGATTGTTCTTGTCATGGTTAGCTTCTTGATCATGTCTTCTTGCTGGTAGTATGCTTAGTTTTTCATGTTATGCCTTGTGTTGAGTGCATCGAGCTCGCAAACATGCCTTCGTAACTCTGTTTTTGCCATGTCCAATTTTCTGCTAAGTCTGAAGCTGTTAACGAAACTTGCTATGCTTACTTGGGTGCCATCATATCTTCTGATCCATTTTGGATTATGGTCAGTAAGGGACTTTTGTTATATGCTTTGAGTAGATTCATGCCATGCCGTGTATTGCTATGTTCCAATCCTGTAGCATGTTTGCTTGCTCTAAACATGTCTTCCTGATGTTAATTCCTGGCATGTTGTTATTTTCACTAAGTCTGTGATGCTGATATCTTTTGCACTTTTGCCATGCTTGTTTGAACCTGCTATTGTGTGATTTAGCCATAGATCAGTGTTCATCTTTTGGCAAGCATCTTGAGTAGATCACTGCCATGTGCTTTGTTGTTATGTTGGAGTGCAGTAGCTTACTTTATTGTTGCATTCTAGATGGCATCGTGTTGTTTATCGCAGAATTGTGCCATTCTTATTTTGCTTGCCATTTGCAAACCGTGCATCCGATTCCGGTGATCTTTATATCGATTTCGACCGAAATCAACTCATCTTTCTAGCGGCGCACTTGGTTTGCCAAGTTGAGGCCTGGTTCAATCTTTTCCTTCCGGAGCACGCATATGCATTGCACACCACATCCCGCATATCATGCCATGTTTTGCATCATGTTGCTTGCGCATTGCACAGTGGTTGATTGTGGTCTCTTTTGCTTGTGTTCTTGCCTTGGGTAGAGCCGGGAGACGAGTTCGTGTTCGAGGAACCCGTTGAGTACGCTTACGAGGATCAAGCTTACGTCAACTCGGAGTACTTTGCAGGCAAGATGACCATACCCTGAAAATCACTTCTATCTTTGCTTGCTAGTTGCTCGCTCTATTGCTATATCATGCCTCCCATATTGCCATGTCAAACCTATAACCCACCTTGTCCTAGCAAACCGTTGTTTGGCTATGTTACCACTTTGCTCAGCCCCTCTTATAACGTTGTTAGTTGCAGGTGAAGATGGAGTTTGTTCCATGTTGGAACATGGATATTTGTCGGGATATCACAATATCTCTTATTTTAATTAATGCATCTATATACTTGGTAAAGGGTGGAAGGCTCGGCCTTATGCCTGGTGTTTTGTTCCACTCTTGCCGCCCTAGTTTCCGTCATACCGGTGTTATGTTCCTTGATTTTGCATTCCTTACGCGGTTGGGTTATAATGGGAACCCCTTGACAGTTCGCCTTGAATAAAACTCCTCCAACAAGGCCCAACCTTGGTTTTACCATTTGCCACCTAAGCCTTTTTCCCTTGGGTTCTGTAGACTCAAGGGTCATCTTTATTTAAACCCCCGGGCTAGTGCTCCTCTGAGTGTTGGTCCAAACTAGAGCACCGTGCAGGGTTGTCCCTTGGCAACTTGGGTTACGGTGGCTCCTGTATGCTTAGCTTATCCGGTTTGCCCTGAGAACGAGATATGTGCAGCTCCTATCGGGATTTGTCGGCACAACGGGTGGTCTTGCTGGTCTTGTTTTACCATTGTCGAAATGTCTTGTAACTGGGATGCCGAGTCTGATCGGGTCTTCCTGGGAGAAGGAATATCCTTCATTGACCGTGAGAGCTTGTGATGGGCTAAGTTGGGACACCCCTGCAGGGTTTTGAACTTTTGGAAGCCGTGCCCGCGATTATGGGCAGATGAGAATTTGTTAATATCCGGTTGTAGGGAACTTGACACTTAACTTAATTAAAATGAATCAACCGCGTGTGTAGCAGTGATGGTCTCTTTCCGGCGGAGTCCGGGAAGTGAACACGGTTTTGCAGTTATGTTTGAACGTAAGTAGTTTCAAGATTACTTCTTGATCACTTCTAGTTCACAACCGTGCTTTGCTTCTCTTCTCGCTATCATTTGCGTAAGTTAGCCACCATATATGCTAGTGCTTGCTGCTACTCCACCTCACTACCTTTTCCTACCCGTAAGCTTAAATAGTCTTGATCGCGAGGGTGTGAGATTGCTGAGTCCCCGTGACTCACAGATTACTTCAAATAGTTGCAGGTGCCGATGATAACCGTGCAGGTGTCGCAACTGAGCTCAAGGAGGAGCTCGATGAAGACCGTGTTCGTTGTGTTGTTTCGTTTCCTTTCGATCAGTAGTGGAGCCCAGTCGGGGCGATCAGGGATCTTTTGCATTAGGGGTTGTCTTTCTTTATTTGGTTCCGTAGTCGGACCTTGATTGTATCTGGATGATGTAATGCTATATTTATGTATTGTGTGAAGTGGCGATTGTAAGCCAACTCTTTATCCCTCTCTTATTCAGTACATGGGATGTGTAAAGATTACCCCTCTTGCGACATGCCTACTATGCGGTTATGCCTCTAAGTCGTGCTCCGACACGTGGGAGATATAGCCGCATTGTGGGTGTTACAACTTTAGTTGTATGCTACCGGACAAGTTTGTTGCCGGAGGTATCATCACTAAGCTTCCTCCTTCGTGGATCTCATTGGCACTCTTGATGTGGAAGAAAAGGCGATAGCAAAGGACACACGTGCTCGAGGAATTGAGGGAGGATCTAGTGCCAATCTGGTATAGAAGAGGAACTTCCTGCCCCATAAGTTCAAGAACAAGGGCAGTTTGATGGTAAAGCAAAGTTTGATGGGAAGAACAAGGCTGTGCAACACACGAACTTCAAGAAGAAGAATGACAAGAAGAAAGGTGTTTGTCATGTGGGGATCCTGGTCATTGGGATCCTAGTTGCCCTAATCGCTATGAGAAGCTAGGCGGGTTGACCACTGAAGGCCAGTTAGCTTCTTGGCGGTGATGTGGAGTCGGAGAGCTATGTTAGAGAAGGATGTTTCTTCTACTTAACTGCTGGTGCAGTTGGCTGACTGACACATGGGCCCAACAGGCATCTGGGCCACATGTCAGTTACGCAACTGCACCTGCAGTTAAGTCACTAAAGCTTCTGTTTGGCTCAGCCGGACATAGGTGGGTAGCTTCGGTTAATTAATTATACCTCCAGCGCACCCCTTTTTAGTTGAAGAATGTATGAAATGTAATGAAATACGGCATGTTTATATGAAATCCGACCATGTATGAATGAATTTATTTCGATTAGTTCGAATTCTTGTATCACTGGCATTGGATGAACATGCAAAACAATACGTACTAGCATTATTCCCAGGGTGATCACCTCGTTTGCAGCAGTTTCACATGTACTCCCTCTGGTCCTTTCTAGTTTGCATACAAGTTTTGTCTGCAGTCAAAGTATCTCTACTTTGACCAATCTTATAGAAAAAAGTATGCACTTTCACAATGTACAAAGTAAAAAGTAACAGAAGGAGTACAAAGAGTTTGAGCAGCTTTTTAACGTTCCTGTACATTGCAATCAAACACACAGGCCTGGAAATTCATAGGGAACATTCAAAACAATCGATGATTATGCATCTCAGCGATTCACATGTCAGAGCCAATATTTACTTCACAACTAAAGAATAAAGAAAAAAATGGATCGACGCTGCTGACAGCAAAGGGCGTCCCATTCGAAAATATCAAACACATGTCTTGCTAAAATCAATGAGCAAAATTTAACAAGGTTTTCCCATTCCAAAATATCAAATGCCTATGATTATGGAATGGGCATGGTTTGCCATCAGTTTAGACATTGACATGGCACCTCGTGCTAAATAAACTAGTTGTTCTTTTTGTGCAGTTCCACCAAAATCAACCAAATTCGCACGTAGCTTGTATGATTTCGCCCTTATATGTTGCAACGCCTTGAACTTATCGGCACCTCCTTTCTTGTGGTGGAAATGAATGATTCGATGTATTCATGAACATTTTGTGCAGTTCCCATTGAAATCAAGCTGAGCACCCCTGTTTGCACAAATACAAAAAAGTGATTAGTATAAAGCAAACTTACTATGAATTGATAGTTTAAACAGGCACCTACATGGTCCAAGTAGAGCACACTTTTAGAAAAATGAAACTCACCGTAAATAATCCCGGAACAACATTGTACTCGCGCATCACAGCAAGAAAATGGAGATTTGTCAATCCTTCTGAGCTGGAGTTAGTTTGGTCTTGTGGGGGGTAATGTAACCATCCTTCAACTGCTCCTTCTGATGAGAAGATAGACATGTCTTCTTCATCCTGGCATAATCGGAACTAGTCACTTCACGTACTCCATATTCTTCTTCAGAGGAGGATGATCCTATTGTGCAAAGACAAGAGGATAACTAAATGCTAGCATCCCTGTTTGCTCGAAAAAAAGGAAAGGAAATATTTAAAACAGCACAGATGAAGCACTTGTCAAGGACAATACCACCTTTTGATGATAGTATCTAAACAGTATCACGACACCAATATAGATGACAAAGCTCAATCATATGGATGAAATTAGTGGACGAGTACCAACCTTTGTCAGGAGGCTTATTGTGTAGAGCATACAGATGAAGCACTTCTCCAGAACCATCTGTTACTATCTATTGTGGTGGCCATGCTTACTATATACTCCTTGATTAGATTAATGTTTCCAACATCTTCTTGTGCAGTTCCAGTAAAATATATGGTATCTTCAAAGAAGATCCCTGTTTGCACAAGTAGAGATAATTACGTATTACATTAAGAGTGGCATCAAATCAGTGGCAAAACAATTGCTCGTTCCAGCCATAGCAATAAATTAAGATGCAAAACTATATCATTACTTGTGTCATCACAGTTCCAGTGCTTCATTACAGCACTAG
Organism: Triticum urartu; assembly: GCF_003073215.2. Classification (NCBI taxonomy): domain Eukaryota; kingdom Viridiplantae; phylum Streptophyta; class Magnoliopsida; order Poales; family Poaceae; genus Triticum; species Triticum urartu. The sequence continues at coordinate 159,259,496 of NC_053024.1, forward strand.
GAGTTGATTTTTATTTTTCTTCCGCTTGTTCTTCCCCTTCATCACTCGGTTCAATAACAAACAAGCTTCACCTTCAATGTAAGATTTGGCATGTCAATTAGGTTGCACAAGTATAGCACTAAACAATGACATTAATTTTCTGATGAAAGTGGCAAAATACAGGCCAACAGTTGTGAAATATCCTTATCTTACCTCAATGGGATATTGCGGTGTACATACATATTGGAAGTCTTGTCTCCATTTGTGCAGTTCACTAAAATCAAGAAACATTACCATACAAGTAGCACAACATATGAAAGCACACTGCAGAATCATGTGAAAGAAGGCTAGTACTGACCTCTCATGACGCGGAATTCAAACAACTCACAAGAAGAAGATCTGAACCAAATTTGCCAACACGGATAGGAAGTAAGATCTCCTCTTGTGCAGTTCCACTAAGATCAAGCAATCAAGCAACGTTGTTGGTGTGACACTTTGGTTGAACTGCACAAAACACTCTTAAAACAAAAGTGTTTTGTGCAGTGCAACAAAAGGTCACAATGGCAACGAGGTGAAGTAGATAACCCTGTTTACACAGAGGTGCAAAGGAAACAACTAGTGGTCAATAACGGTGGATGACACAGAAGCCAATAAAAAGAAGCATCTACCTTATCTAAATGGGAAAGAAAGCAAGACAGTAGCATTTCTCAAATGGTGGCATTGATTAATATTAACAATAAAATTCGTTAAACATGTAATTTGCTTTTAACTGTGGCATTGCATCAATTTTCCAGCGGCATTATTAGAGGGTGCTTGTTTACAGGGACATTTTGGTGGAGGGACTAAAAAAACTCTGTGTCAGTCCCATCTAAACCAAATAGGAGGGACTTTTTGGGACTAAAAGTGGGCATTTGGGACTAAAGAAAGAAGACCCCGAGGGAGAGTCTTTTTGGGACTTTTTCCAACAGTTGCCCCTGCCATGCATCGCACCTTCTCTCTATAAGTTCATTACTAGGGGTAACATGGTCTTTTAGCATGTCATTTAATAACCTCTAGTCCATGTTTAGTCCCTGGAACCAAGCAGGTAGGGACTAGGGAGTTTTTAACCAAACAGGGCCTTAGATTAACAACAACTAAAGAGTTGCACGGGACAGTGGACGCACCGGCACCATGTTCATCTACCGATGTACTGGGGTGATGCACAGTCTGTTGCAACAAAGAACAAACAACCAAGGAGCATATTTGTGTTGGTCCCAGTTTTGTTATCTTTAGACACCTTTCCCTATGTGAGCGCAGCAAATCTAGTCCTACTCAAACTCTACAGCCTTGTCCCCCAAAACAAAAGATCAGTTCGTTACAGATGTGCATACTGCGTTTGTCATTGTTTTCCCTTTTCGACCAACGTAGGTGCTGGATAGCCAGTCTGTACTAGTACTTTCCCCACTTCCTTTCCTCTATGAACCACGTCCTAGATTCATGCGATACAACTTTCCCCACTACTTTCCCCCTTCCTTTCCTTTTTGAACCATGTCCTAGATTCATGCTATACAACTTTTCCCACTACTTTCCCCCATTCCTTTGCTCTTTGAACCACGTCCTAGATTCATGGTATACAACTTTCCCCACTACTTTCCTGTTTGATCCAACACCTAGATTCGAGTGCAGAAGCGGAAAAAGCCCACATGCAGCTACAACAATGCATGTGGAATAAGTAAATTATACCTTAAGGTTCTTGGGGTGTGGTTCGGTGGGCGACCGGAGGCCGTTCGCCCACACTATGTACGGTGGCGAAGAAGAAGGGGTCAGAGGTCCTCCCGCGTCGCCTCTGGGTGAAAGTGAACAGCTGCGCCGGTAGTGGATTCCCTCCCTCGCCGACGGCGACAACGTTAAGCCTCCTTCCCTTCCCAGCAGACGGATCCTGCCGGCTCTTTGACCAGCAGTGAGGAGAGAGAGAGAGGCCAGCAAAGTCTTGTTTAGATCTGGAGAGGGTGAGAGAGTGTGAAGAGAGCAACTACAAGCAGACCAGCAGTGAGGGAGAGAGAGAGGCCAACGAAGTCTTGTTTAGATCTGGAGAGGGTGAGAGAGTGTGAAGAGAGCAACTACAAGCGCTGAGGCTCCAACATGTATATATATACTGGAGAGAGTGTGAAGAGTGCAAACCCTAGAAAACAAGCGCTGAGGCTGCACTACTGAAGCTTATACGTGATGAGGTGATTATACGGTCACTACGAGATTGTATAGCTCTGTATCCATCCATTTTGACAAGTAAAGAATCCTCCTGGCACGAATTATGCTCAAATTTAGTTATCGAACCCGAGACCTCAAGTTTGATGAGCGAACAGGCTAACCAACTACACAACTCTCCCGTTATGTTCAACGAGAGGAAAATAACCTTTTATACATTCCTGCATTTGTGTGACAAGCATGTCGTGTTTTTGTGTGTGTGGGAGACATTGGGATTTAAATCATAATCGTGTCATGTGGCTTCGGTGATAAGACTATCCATAGTGATGCCGAAATAATGCAGCCTTAGTCACCTTACCTCTCTCCACGTAGTACGTTGTGTCCCACCAGTTAGAGGGTGAAACAAACAAATTAATAAGAAATATTAAAAGCGCCAGCGGTGTATCTTACCTCACACATCTCGCTATTGCTCGCGAACACTGTCCAATTGATCCCTCTGTTCGCTCACGTACTATTTTAAGTGAATCCTTATTATAACATGCACAAAATTTTGGGCACTTGTATTCGACCTAAGTCAGTGTGCCACCGTATCTCGTACGACTCCCTCTGTCTAGGTGTAATAAGTCACGTTAGAAGGTGCAGCGGGACCAAGGTGTAAGCAGATTGGAGGAGAAGGAGAAACTTGACCGGTCATTTCTCCAATCAAAGCCCTGATTTCTATCTCTAAACGCAACAATTAATCCAAATAACTAAGAGCTACCATGCAGGGCCACGTATTAACTCGCATGCAAGCCGACTTTGATTTCTTGACTGATCAACGCGTAGTTGCGCTCCATGCATTGGGTTTCCGGGGGAGATAACAAGGCAGAGTAAGGAGCGTTTGGTTACATTGCTTAGGCTGGTCATAGTGGTGAGTAACTTGGACTAGTACAAAATGCATATGTTACTAGTCTATGTTACTACTACGCGAAGTTTGCCGTCGGAAGCGAGCCGATCTGTCTCTCCTGAGCTAGCAAGGTTTTTCTAGCCCACCCAAGCTAGCTAGCCCATAAAAGCTAACATATTTTAACAGTTCCAAACTCCTAACCTTGCCAGGCTATGCTATAAGCTGTTCTTGCTAAGTATCCAAATGCTCCCTAAGTAACAACGCTCGCTAGCAACGAGGCCAGGAGGGGATTGAGATGCGAAGTTAATGGACGACGCCTAAACATTTTGGGAATATCTGATTTCCGTAGGATGACTTAACACCTAGACGAAGGGAGTACTACTCCTTAGTCCAGGTTTGATGGAATATTCGTCACCTCTTCTCTTCTTGTATGTACTCCATTTGTATCTCACTTCCTGTGGCTTCGCACTCGCACGATTTTCCTATTCTATGAACCTGTGTGTGCATGTGCGTGTGCGTGTGTGTGTTTAACAACATGTGTGTGTTAGAGAGAGCGACAGATCGACCTACTCCTACAGAGAGATGGTGTGTAGTGTACGATTTTAGCCGTGAGAGTCGATGCATCCTCTCATTTCCGGGCGTCTGGTAGGGACATGCGGATAGCTGCCACGCCCGCTCCTGACCAGCCTGGCCCACCCAAAGCCCCTCCATCGCCCGCGCGCGCTTCCCTCCCGAAACGTTCAGCGCTGCTCCAAAGAATCGGTGCCGCATTCATGCCCGGGCAGAGCGGACGCGACCTCTCACTGGCGCCTGCGTTGAAGGAAGAAGCGGATTCAAGAGTGATGGTTGCTTCGTCCGTCCAACTTACTGCTGGGTCTATGTGATTTGACAACTCATTGGTCATTATTACTGAGGTGATAGGACTACTGGATGTCCCATGATTTCAGCGAAAGGAGGTACTACTAGATTACAATTTTCTCCATTCTTACGGCAGAGGAGTGCAAGAGCAGTGAAAACACGCAGGCTCAGTGATTACATGGCCCACCTCACACTGTCACCATATTTTCTGGACACCGTGCGACACCTAACTCTTTACATAGTACTCCCTCTGTTCCTAAATATCAGTCTTTGTAGAGATTCCACTAGGTGGACTACATACGGAACAAAATGAATGAATCTACACTTAAAATGCATCTATATACATCCGTATGTGGTTCATGGTGAAATCTCTACAAAGACTTATATTTAGGAACGTAGGAAGTACTTGTATAGTACGTACTGTAATTTATCAGCGAGATAGTACAATGCTATGAAGCTTCCAACTTCTATTACATGTATCTTGCATCCAAGGTTGCCCGTTGCAACATTTCATCAAATACAAATGAGACTAACATGCATGCTGTTGCATCTCAATGATTGACAGATCATAGCAAATATGTACTCCCTCCGTTCCAAAATAAGTGTCTCAACTTTATGCTACATACTGAGCAAAATGAGTGAATCTACACTCTAAAATACGTCTATATACATCAGTGTTTGGAGTATGTACTAGTAGTTCATATTGAAATCTACTAAAGGACATATATATTCCAAACAATATGATAATCTCTCTAACCAAGGTAGTAGGGACGAGGAGTAAACGGAGGGAGTAGTAAAATTTTCTCCTCGTCCTGCGAGCCACCGTGCGCGTGGGAGAGGGAGCGGGCGTAAGGCGTACAGTACTACTACTACTACTACTACTACTCATGCAGTCCCTAGCCATTGAAACAGAGATAGCTAAAGAAAAAACGATCCATGCAGTCCCTAGCCCTTGAACCGTAAACCCTAACCAGGCTTTAATTTGCTGGCAACATCGGCGCTTCCTGAAGTTTGCAACCCTTTGACCATCGGATCATTTTGTGCAGTTTCACCAAAATTGAGATGAGCATCTGTGTGGCAAAGAAATTGAAGAAGCGTGATTAGAATAAGATTACTGGTACTAGTTGATGAGACATAAACTCATCAGAAATACAGTACGTAGAAGCTAGTAGAGGTATGTGCGGGGCAAAGAAGTAGAGAAATATCCACATGGAGTGATGTGGGCTGCTGGAGCAGTGGTGCAAGCCGGCTGTAAAGGGAGTTGTACCTGAGGGATGTCGGGATGTAGCTCAACCAAGAGGAGGACGACAGGATGAGGCAACTACCTACGTCGCGGCAGTGAGAAATGGACGAAGGCAACCTCACCGACATTGTGAGAGAGAATGGTGGGGACCCCTGATCGGGACGTGCCGACAGTGGGTTTTCGCCGTCGACGACGGCGACCGCATCTACACTAAGCATCCACTCCTTCCCCCGGCGGACATGATCCGCCGGGATGTTAGAGATGTGTCCACAGTGGTTTTGTGCGAGAGAGTGTGAAAACTGAAGAGAGCAACCCCAACAAGTAACCGTGTAGGCTTGTCCTGCCTATGTATATAGTGGAGCGGTTTCCTTTTCTCTCCATATGAACCTATTTATATTGCGTACGTGCCACTGAAGAAAAAAACTTTATTTATAAATGACGCGGCACCTACTAGTCGTTCTCCTATAAACCTTGCTTGGCATCTCCAAACTATTAACCTTGCAATTGGCTCTTCGCCTCTTCGGGAAGTCGAGCAATAATGGTACTGTAGTATATATCGTTCTGGCTATATGAGACCGAATGAATTGTTGCACGTCCACCACGTGGCGAGGGTCGAGGGGATATGGAGAGTGCATACTATTACGTCTGTTTCAATATGGACTACATACGGAGCAAAATGAGTGAATCTACACTCTAAAATATGTCTCTATACATTAGTGTTTGGAGTATGTACTAGTAGTTCATATTGAAATCTACTAAAGGACATATATTGCAAACAATATGATAATCTCTCTAACCAAGGTAGGGACGAGGAGTAAACGGAGGGAGTACTAGTAAAATTTTCTCCTCGTCCTGCGAGCCACCACGCGCGTGGGCGAGGGAGCGGGCGTAAGGCGTAGTAAGCAAGCTTCACCTCATCCTGCGAGCCACCGCGCCCGTGGGCGGGGGAGACGGCGTACTGCGAGTTGACGGGACACATCAAAAGTACTCTAGTGTATAGAGCCTTGCCTCTAAGGTCGGCCCCACATGGTTTGCCTCTTTTTTAACATAACGCTCAAGTTGCAATTTGTTTGTTCACCCGTGGTAGACGATCCTCCCTCCATCTAGTGGACAACCAGTACATGTGTAAAATTACCACGTGGGCTGCCTTTTTGTACAGAAATGAGCTCCACCATGTACCCGCGCGGGTGTTGTTGTTGAGAAAGAGACGGGAGTATGTGCGCCGTGCGTGCACCTCTTCTCTTCATACACGTCCCCAACCTACGTGGGTGTGTGTGAGAGATACAAATCTAGACAAATGGCTTGTGCGTTCGTGAGTGTTTTTTGTTTTGGGGGGAGGTTGATTTCGTGTGTGTATTTGTGGGAATATGTGTTGATGACATCTCAAACAAAAGTTTGCATGCAATGTGTGTGAAATGGAGGCCTATCCATATCATATATAGAGGGTCAGGCGATCCACGACAAGAGAGGGAGGGGTCATAGATATCGATAGAGTCAAAGAGAGGATCAAGTGGGTGGGTGCGAGATCGATGAAGAGAGCCATCGAAATTGTGTGTGTGTGTGTGCAAGTCAAAGATATAGGGCGACTGACCTAGCTACCGGAACGTTAGAGGGCATAGGTCAAGTTTGTGTGTGGCAACGAGACATGACTAGAGCGCTCGATGTATCGGTGTGTGTGTGTGGGAGGGGGTGGGGGAGGGGTAGGCAGATGCCTAACTATAGAGGTAGAACGACTCGTATATTTGTTGAGAAGGAGAGACCCAGCTATGTCTTGAGGGAGATCGGTCGACATCCATACATAACTGAAGGACGGGAAATAGGATGGGACAGAGAGAGAGAGAGCAGAGAGAGAGGGAGAGAGAGGGGTAGAGTGCTAGATGGATGATGGTGTTGCTTCTCAAAGATGGTGGGAGAGGCCTACTAGACAAACTGAGGGTGGAACTGCAATATTATCAATAAGAGTGGGGATGTGTTTCTGTGTGTGCCTGTGCGTGATAGATCTGTCGGGACACATCCATGGATGATGAAGGGGAACCATGTGTTTGGTAAGCAAACCTAACTAGATCGGTAGATCAATTGTTGTTTGTCGGAGGAAGGGAGAGACATAACTAATGAGGTAGATCGATCGACGCGTGGGAAAAAACGAGTTGTAATGACCTAGCTAGCTATATGTATAGCGGGAGATCGGTCGGTGTACGTCCATTTGTTAGAGGCAAATAAGGCCCGACGAGACGGATAGACAGAGAGAATGGAGCTAGGAGGTGGTGCGAGAGGCCCAGCTACTAGCTAGATTGGGGGAGGAGTGTGCGGTTGTGAGATCGATGAAAAGAGGGGCGAGAGTTTACACGTGTGTGGGACCGTATGAGAGACACGAGGAAAGGACACATAAAGGAGATTGAAGGTGCGTGTGTATGTTGTGGGCAAACATCACTGGAGAGGTTTATCGATTGGTGTATGTCGGAAAGGAGTTGTGGAGACTGTGGGAGAACGACCTAAAGAAAAAAATGAATGTGCGCGATGGATAGAATGCTGAGGGAGGGGGAGGGCGAGGAGGGCGTGTGCATGCATGAGAGAAAGTTAGTTGTAGCTACAAAGGTTAGAGGATTGTGTGGGTGTAAGAGACTAACAAAGATCATAATTTGGTATGGAAGTGGATTCATATATTTGAATAGGAGATCATAGTGTTTTAAACATATGCATGCATGAATATAGCGATGATACGCGTGTTGTGGTTTTGCACATGTTATACCATAATGTGATAATGCATGGCGTTTGCAACTCATAGCTAAATGTCAAACAATCTAAACCATACTATACATCGAACAATCTCACATTATATTTGAATTTGTGATAATGTGTGGCATTTGCAGCTTACAACTAAATATCAAACAATCTAAACAATACTATATATCAAACATTCTCACATTTTATTTGAATTTGCGGTAATGTGTGGTGTTTGCAACTCACATCTAAAATACTTGTAGGCGTAGGGGCGGGGCACCATACATAATGTGATAAACACATTATACATATGAGACATGGTTTAGTTTGTGAAGATCTAGCTAGAGCTTGAAATGTACTATGATTTGAAATCAACATAAAGTGGATTCAAATAATCGAGTTCGAGTTCATATAGTACACATAGTTCATATGTAACTCGAGACTAATCATGTGGTGTGCTGTGAAGATAATACACAAAAGATGGTTTAACTTGACAATAATGACGATTGTAGATCTTATTAAAACAGAGAAACGAATTCAAATGCTTTGACTTCACAACAATCATTATTGTAGATCTTATTCAAATAGAGAAATGAATTCAAATTTAGTTCATATTGAAGCGGTAGTATATACGTTTGGAATGCACTAAAACGTTCATTTGAGTACTATGTTGCATGCATTATACACGTAGCGAAATATTTTAATTGAACATAACATGAATTCAAAGTTTTGAATGATATTTGTAGTGTGAATTGATTTGGTCCAGTACATTAGGCTTGTCCGGAAATTTCAACCCGCGCCTTGTTACCCCGAAATATTTAAGATATATCTGTCTCATTGTGCTTCGACAACTCCCTCCATCTCAACCCGTGCCTTGCTATTCCAAAATTACAATGCACGCGAAAACTCCCACCTCCTGTGAAATCCTGACATGTGAAATGCCCGTGATACCCCTGAACCGAAAGAACCGCCTCAAATCGGTGGGGGTACTTTCGTAACTTACCCCACATTTCGGACAAGCGCGTCCCTAAGCCATGGTTCCCCACTCCCATCCCATCCGCCCACCCATTCGTACACCGAGGCCGGCAAAACCCGTGAAGCCCCACACCCTCCTCCGTCCGCCACCCAGCCGGAGCCTCTTCCCCAACGACGTTGTCCACAGCAACACCTCGACGTCCCTCATCCACCATACCGGATGAGGATCCGTCGTCGATCTGGTCGTCACGCCGGTTCAGCCACCCCATCCTCCACCTCCAAGGAGCTGCCCCAACGTTCCCCTCGTCTTTCGCGCCACCTCCATTCCCACACCGCCGTCTTCACCTGCACCACTGGAAGAGCATCATCATCACCATTTCCTTGGATGAAGTTGTGGCCTAATCGGCGCCACCAAAGAGGTTGTACACTAATCGCCGCATTTTCTTCTTGATTCGATCTCACGGTGCTGCCGACGCTCAGTC
>NC_053024.1:159269823-159302309 GCF_003073215.2 Triticum urartu
TCTGGTGGACGCAGGTAACAGCGTTACATATGGCCCCCTGTATGTAAGCTAAGCAGATCTGTGTTGTATGTTATCTCTAATATTTTTAACCTGTGAAAATATCAGAAATGAAAAAAAATCCCTAATATTCATACTAGTGGCGCATCACACAAGACACTAATGGCGCACTGTGATAATCACACTAATGGCGCATCACCCAACAGTGCGCCATTAGTATGCCAAAGCACATGGTTAAATATGGCCCCCTGGGAGGCATACTAATGGTGCATGGTGTTCTATACTAATGGCGCACTGCTTGGTGCGCCATTACTATACCAGATACTAATGGCGCACCAGTGGTGCGCCATTAGTAAGAAATACTAGTGGCGTGATACTAATGGCGCACCAATAGTGCACCATTAGTAGGCAAAACTGGTGCGCCATTAGTAGGCCTTTTCCTACTAGTGTATATGAGTCTGATTGTCAAATGTCGCAATCTATGAGAGTAGGGTTCTCTCTTGTAAACTCATGAAAGGTCACGGAGTATGACGCATAAGCTCCACCCGCGGGGAAGACCCACGGTAGCCCCGTATCGGTCAAGACTTTATGTGAAGCTAGATTCGCAGAAAACTTGCAGTTCAAGGCCTAGTCCACTGTTCAAGTTGCTTACTAGTGTAGCATAGAGTTCTAGGTGGAAGTTCAACTTAACAGTCTCCACTGTAGTACCGGTATATAAAACAGTGTTTTGGAACCAAAGGCAAATTTCTGTGTGCCTCTGGGATCTGGTGGGGGATTGCTGGAATTTAGTCTATTTTGGGCAGCCCAATAACTATTTCAGAAATTCCTAATAAATCTAGAGGCCCACTCAGCCCATTTGTGCAAGGCAAGGGATACTACTAAGGTTTAGTCCCACATTGCTAGTTTAGTGGGAGTTGGACCTCCTTATAAGGGAGGTTCTTTCCCCACTTGTACGAGCATGAGAATAAGAGGGATATCCACGCGCTCTCCTCCTCCGCCGCCCGCCTCGCCACGCCACGCCTCGTCACGACGCGCCGCGCCGTGGGTTGCGGGAATGAGCCGAGCCGATATCTAAATTTTTTCCACGCACTACGGGTATAGGAAAGGTCATACGGAAGCTGAAAAGATTTTTGCGAAAGTGGAGTTTGAATGCGAATGGTGCGGTCCTTCGGCTACTGGTTGTTCGCTTCGCCTCTGTCTCAACGTTTCACCTCCCGTCGCTGCCCTCTCGCCTCCTTCTCTTGCGCCTATAAAAGGGAGGTCGCTCCTCCCGGAGAGACGCACCAGAACTTCTCCTTCCTCTCGCCACCGGTTCCATTCTCTGAGCTACCGCTATCTTCCTCATCCCGGCTTGCGGCGTGCACCGCGAGTCGGGACAGTAGGCCTCCGAAACCGCACCTCTTTGAGTCCTGTACGGGAGAAGGGTGATAATGTTTTTGGGAAGCGCTCCGCGCGACTACTGACTTCTTCATCATGGACTCCGATGACTACTTCCCCGACGACGACTTCTTCCCCGACGTCGATGACCTCATCGACGACATGGCTGAAGAGGACGTCGACCCCAAGTCCAGTGCTTCTGCTGCTGCTGTCCCGTACGTATTTATGCTCTTTCTGTTAGACGTCCTGCCACAGTTCTTTGCTCTAGTTTCTGCCCTACATGTGTTAGGTTCTACTTCATATATGCAACTTGCTATACTGTCTGCTCTAGATGTGTTTAGTTACCGTTCATATGTGAAGTTGCTATTTACCTTCTCTTTATCAAATCGCATGACTTGCTTTATCACTGCTATACTAGTCTCTATCTAGTATTTCTGTTAATAAAATCATTTGGTAAATTGCTCATATTTCCAACAATAAAGTCGCTAGTGGGGCGAGGAGGAGGAGTGGACGATATAGTCGCTGGGTGATGGAGCGACAAGGAGAGCAGACGATTTAGTTGTTGGGGGTGCAGCTACGTGAAGGATCGGGTTGATTGTCGTTCGGTAGAGTGACGACGAGGAGGCGGCGATGACGCTGTTGCAAGCAAGGCGACGGGTGATCGGCATTTGATTTTTTGACAACTGCTTGTTGTTTGCTCGAGCTCGAGCTCGCCTCCTTCTGTAGACGTTGTTGATGTAACTTCTTCATGTGGCGCTCATAGTCTGTCTCAATAGGCTTAGGAGCTGATGGTTCAGCCATAAGAATGAAGTGGTCAATAACTTCCACAGGCACTTTCTCCCTTGGCAGCGGTGGCGGTTTCGGTCCAAAATGGGAGTCGACTTCTGCCCGCACTATGGCCTTGGTTTGCTCCTTGGTCCTGTCGTAAGCCCTCTCAGGAAGAGGAGTAGTGAGTTTTGGACCATATTTATATCGCTTGCCTCCGCCTTTACTTCCTGTACTATGACCTCGACTCGTACCGCTACGCACCATAGCTGCGGGGTGTCTCTTTTGCGATTGCTGAGGCGGCGGAGACGGCTGACAGGGCTGAGTTGGACGAGGAGGAGTGGCCTGAAGCTGTGCCAGACTTGGAGGAGGAGTGGCCTGAGGTTGTGCCGGACTTGGAGGAGGAGTGGACGTCTGACGCTATGTCGGACTTGGAGGAGGAGTGGCCTAACACTTTGCCGGACTTGTTGGAGGAGGAGTGGCCTCACGCGTTGGTGGACTTGGAGGAGCGGGAGTCTGCTGAATCGGTGGTGGACTTCGACGAGGAGTCGGGTGACGCGGTGTCGGTGGCCTTCGAAAGATGATGCAATCCTTTCTCCATAGGATGATACGATGTTTGGCCTCTCCGAGTGTGTGCTCCTCGTCACCTCCAGGAATGTCAAGCTCTAGCCCCGAATATTGGTCCACCACCTCATCAACCACGACACGAGCATAGCCTGCTGGAATCGGGTTGCAATGGAAGTTGCATCGGGGGAATTTGTATAAGCAACGGCATCCGCCACCTTCATGGATATGTTCTTCATTTTGAAGTGTAGCTCGCAGTTAGTGTTCTCCATGATGTCATCCACGGGGTATCTATCCAGCATTGCATCAGAAGGGGCGAAACCCACGCTGCTTCTCGGCATGGATGGGGCGGTGGTATCCAATGTTGGATCATCCGCTAGCTGTTGCAGCTTCTGAGACCCCCTTTGCTGGCTAAGTGAGTCGATCTGCTCCTGCTGCCGCTGGAATTTGTCTGCCAAATCCGTGTGCTTTGATTCTAGGCCTTGAAGGCGTTCATAGTCCAGCTTCCTCTTCTCCTCCTCCATCTTCCTCTGCTTCTCCTCCGCAATCTTCCTTCTCGCACGGGTTCTGTAGTCGGCGTTCCAGTCAGAAAACCCCTCATACCATGGAATAGCGCCCTTGCCTCGTGTTCTTCCCGGGTGTTCAGGATTTCCCAGGGCACGCGTAAGCTCGTCATTCTCTCTGTTCGGCTGGAACACCCCCATTCGAGCCTCTTCTATTGCAACAAGTATGTTATCGTCGGCTCCGTTCAGACATGCCTTCGTCGAAACTTTGCCTCTCTTCAGGTCCAACTCCCCCCATGCGCATAGAACCAACTCCTGCACCTGGGGGGCCAGCTCTTAGTAACCGGAGTGACACCTGCATCCTCCATCTCTTTCTCAGACTTATCCCACTTAGGCATTGCCACCGCGTAGCCACCTGGCCCCAGCTTATGGAACTTATCCTTTTTTTCGGCATTCTTCTTGTTTATCCTCGACCGTTCCTTAGCTTATTCTGAATCCTTGAATTTCATGAAATCGTCCCAATGAGCACTTTGATTCTCTAGTGTCCCCTCGAATACTGGAGTCTTCCTTCCTCCCTTGACGTACTTCTCCCATTCACATCTCTTGTGGTTCTTGAATGCAACCGCCATCTTCCTAAGAGCAGCGTCCTTGACTTTCTGCACATCTGCTTCTGTGAAATGATCTAGTAGGGTGAAATGTTCCATGAGAGTATCCCAAAGCAGACTTTTTTCTCTGTCGTCGACAAAAGTAACATTTGGACGTGGCTTTGCTTGCTCTCTCCATTCTTGAAGGGAGATCGAGAGTTGGTCCTTCACAAGAACTCCGCACTGACGAACGAACTTGTCCGCAATCTTCTTAGGCGCTAATGGTTCGCCATTAGGTCTGAATGCCTCGATATTGTACTTTACGCCCTCCTTCAACTTTTTGTTCGGGCCTCGTTTCATCCTTTTGCCTGAAGATTTGCTCGATCCGGATGGCTGAAAGAAGAAAGATCGATTCGTTAATATATCTTCAACTCATTTAAAACATGTGATGATCACCAGATTCCTGCTTATATAAACATATATACCTCGCCGGTGTTTGTTGTTTCAGGATCAACATGTTCTTCGTCATCGTCATAATCATAGTTCATGACTTCATCAATTCGGTCGCGATTGAATATCATATCACCCTCTCCGGTGTTGTTTAGAAATTCGGAGCCGTCATAATCTTCTTCATTCTGATCATCATCTGGCCCGCGTATCATATCGAACATGGTCTGTTCTCTCTCTCTGTCGGTATTGTCCGCCATAGCTTTTATTTAACTATGCCAAAAGAAATATAAAACAATTTAGTATTCAAATTACATCGTCTCGAATAATAGATATAATCTCGAATACATCGTCTCGAATAATAGATATAATCTCGAATACATCGTCTCGAATAATATATAATATTGAATAGTACATCACTGGCTAGGTAGCTAATTAAAGATCGAATACTACAGAAGAATCTAGGACACTCGCGGTTCCTGCGGCGCGGGCGGTGGATACCCAAAGAGAAGGAACCCTCACAGGATCATAGATGAAGTGAGATCCCTGAAGAAACTGCCAGGTATTGGAGAACCTACCGCCCTCTAACGCAACCATGTAGAGATGGACGTGCTCGTCCTCCTCCCTGACACGGCGACGTAACACCTCCGGCGGGGCCGGCTCCCTCCGCACCGAAACTGGCCCACGCGAACGCCACCAAATGAGATCAGGGTCGACGACGGGACCCGGGGCCGGGTTCCTCATCAAGCGGCGCGCCCCTCCAGGCAGCACCTCCCAGTGCCAGCCCGGCGGAGCCTAGTCCCGGACATGGGTCAGCCGGACGTCGTCGCGGACGTGTCGACGGCGAGGATGCAGGCCGGGCATCGTCGACAACAAATACTATATGCCTCAAAACTAAAGTAACATTTTTTAAATGATGGATTGTGATTTCATATATGAAAATTCTAAATTTTATAACTAAAAATATAAGAAACTAAAAAAACATCGATCATCGTCTAACAATTTGAAATTAATCTAATTCATCTAGCTAGCTAAAACTAACATTTCCAAAATTTCTAACATTTCTATATAACTAACATTTCTATAACATTTGACATTATATATATTATAACTAACATTTCTATATACTATTTGACATTAATCTAATCTAATTAATTAATTCATCTAAAACTTTGTATGAAAAACAGAAAAACAGAAAAAACTAAAAGCTAAAAACAGAAAAATTGTGTGTGTGTGTGTGCATGTAGTGCGTGTGTAGTGTGTGTGTGTGTGTGCATGTAGTGTGTGTGTGCGCTACGGTCGGCGCCGGCGCGCGGGGTGGCTTTGATCGATTGGAGGGAGGAGAGGGGCTGGGGGAGGGGCTCACAGGGCGCGCGGGCAAGGTCGAGGCGACGGCGACGGCGAGGCGAGGTCGATCCAAAGGCGACGGCGACGGCGAAGCGAGGGGACGGGACGGGCCGGTGCGTCGACCGGGACAGGCCGGCGACGGGGGCGCCGCGGAGTCGATGGGGACGACGCGACGAGGACGGGGGCGTCGCGGAGTCGACGGGGACGGCGCGACAGGGGCGGCGATGGCGCGGGACGGGGCGGCGGCAGAGAGAAGTGGGAGATGAGAAACTGAAATTTTTTGAAGTGTTTCTTATATAGGGGACACCTTTAGTACCGGTTGGAGCCACCAACCGGTACTAAAGGCCTGTTTTGGCCAGGCCAAGCAGCGGGAAGCGACCCCCTTTAGTACCGGTTGGTGGCTCCAACCGGTACTAAAGGCCACCCCTTTAGTACCGGTTGGTGCCACGAACCGGTACTAAAGGGGGGTGCGCTGCCAGGCGAGGGGCGCAAAGTTTAGTCCCACCTCGCCTAGCGAAGGGCAGCCGCACTGGTTTATAAACCCAGCCGCGGCTGCTCCTTCGAGCTCCTCTCAAATGCAGGTCCCTTTTCACCGTAACCATGGAAAATCTTCATCATTTAACGGGATGCTCGGGTCAATATTCACTGTGAATGCAGCAATTTCATCAAACTTTTCATAATCTTCTAACTTGTCTGTCTTGTCATCCACTCCCATGATGTTTCTCTTCCCAGAAAGAACTATGTGCCGCTTTGGCTCATCGTACGATGCATTCGCTTCCTTATCTTTTCTTTTTCTTGGCTTCGTAGACATGTCCTTCACATAGAAAACCTGTGCCACATCATTGGCTAGGACGAATGGTTCGTCTGCATGCGCAAGATTGTTGAGATCCACTGTTGTCATTCCGTACTGCGGGTCTTCCGTTACCCCGCCTCGTGTCATATTGACCCATTTGCACCGAAACAAAGGGACCTTCAAACCACGTCGATAGTCAAGTTCCCATATGTCCTGTATATAACCATCATATGTTTCCTTTCCCGTCTTGGTTTCTGCATCAAAGCGGACACCACTGTTTTGGTTGGTGCTCTTCTTATCTTGGGCGATCGTGTAAAATGTATTACCATTTATCTCGTACCCTTTGAAAGTCATTATATTCGAAGATGGTAACTGGGACAGCAAGTACAGGTCATCTTCAATAGAGGTGTCATGCATGATACGTGTCTGCAACCAGCTGGCGAAACTCTTGGTTTGTTCACGTGTAATCCAGTCATCAGACCGCTCCGGGTGTTTGGAGCGTAGCAAATTCTTGTGTTCATCCATATAAGGAGCCACCAAGGCGGAATTCTGTAGAACTGTGTATTGTGCTTCAGTGAGATAATGTCCGTCCATACATATTATTTGTTCCCCTCCTAGCGTGCCTTTTCCAGCCAGTCTGCCCTTATGCCGCGATTCAGGAACACCAATCGGCTTAAGGTCAGGAATAAAGTCAATACAAAACTCAATGACCTCCTCATTTTGACGGCCCTTGGAGATGCTTCCTTCTGTCCTAGCACGGTTATGAACATATTTCTTTAAGACTCCCATGAACCTCTCAAAGGGAAACATATTGTGTAGAAATACAGGACCCAAAACGTTAATCTCTTCGCATAGGTGAACTAGGACGTGCGTCATGATGTTGAAGAAGGATGGTGGGAACACCAACTCGAAACTGACAAGACATTGCACCAAATCATTCTGTAACCTTGGTATGATTTTTGGATCGATTACCTTCTGAGAGATTGCATTGACAAATGCACATAGCTTCACAATGGCTAATCGAACGTTTTTCGGTAGAAGCCCCCTAAATGCAACCGAAAGTAGTTGCGTCATAATCAAGTGGCAGTCATGAGACTTTAGGTTCTGGAACTTTTTCTCTGCCATGTTTATTATTCCCTTTATATTCGACGAGAAGCCAGACGGTACCTTAATACTGAGCAGGCATTCAAAGAAGATTTCCTTCTCTTCTTTGGTAAGAGCGTAGCTTGCATGACCCTGATGTATGCCGTCTTTTCCGTGCATATGTTGCTGGTCCTCCCGTTCCTCAGGTGTATCTTTTGTCTTCCCATACACGCCCAAGAAGCCAAGCAGGGTCACACAAAGATTCTTCGTCACGTGCATCACGTCGATTGCGGAGCGGACCTCTAGGTGTTTCCAATAGGGCATGTCCCAAAATATAGATTTCTTCTTCCACATGGGTGCGCGTCCGTCAGCGTCATTCGGAACAGGTTGTCCACCAGGACCCTTTCCAAAGACCACCTTCAAATCCTTGACCATATCATGTTCAGCACCAGTACGGTGCCCAGGCTTCGTCCGGTGATCCGCCTGACCTTTGAAATGCTTGCCTTTCTTTCTTACGGGATGCCTGCTCGGAAGAAATCAACGATGTCCCAGGTACACATTCTTCTTACAATTAGCCAAATATATACTGTCGGTATCGTCCAAACAGTGCGTGCATGCGCGATATCCCTTATTTGTCTATCATGAAAGGTTACTGAGAGCAGGCCAATCATTGATGGTCACGAACAGCAACGCCTTTAGGTCAAATTCTTCCCCCATGTGCTCATCCCACGCACGTACACCTGTTCCATTCCACAGTTGTAAGAGTTCTTCAACTAATGGCCTTAGGTACACATCAATGTCGTTGCCGGGTTGCTCAGGGCCTTGGATGAGCACTGGCATCATAATGAACTTCCGCTTCATGCACAACCAAGGAGGAAGGTTATACAAACATAGAGTCACAGGCCAGGTGCTATGGTTGCTGCTCTGCTCCCCAAAAGGATTAATGCCATCTGCGCTTAGACCAAACCATACGCTCCTTGCGTCATCTGCAAACTCCTTCCCGTACTTTCTTTCGATTTTTCTCCACTGCGACCCGTCAGCGGGTACTCTCAACTTTCCGTCTTTCTTACGGTCTTCTCTGTGCCATCGCATCGCCTTGGCATGCTCTAACAAACGTTTCAACCGTGGTATTATAGGAGCATACCACATCACCTTGGCAGGAATATTCTTCCTGGGGCGCTCACCCTCGACATCACCAGGGTCATCGCGGCTGATCTTATAGCGCAATGCACCACATACCGGGTAAGCGTTCAAATGCTCGTACTCACCGCGGTAGAGGATGCAATCATTAGGGCATGCATGTATCTTCTGCACCTCTAACCCTAGAGGGCAGACAGCCTTCTTTGCTTCGTACGTACTCTCGGGCAATTCGTTGTCCTTTGCAAGCATATCCTTTATCATTACCAGCAACTTTCCAAATTCCTTGTCAGATACACCATTCTCTGCCTTCCATTGCAGCAATTCCACTGTGGTGCCCAGTTTTTTCTTGTCACCTACCTAATTCGGGTACAACAATTTTTTGTGATCCTCTAACATGCGCTGCAACTTCTTCTTCTCCAAATCACTTGCGCAGTTTCTCTTTGCATCGGCAATGGCCCGACCTAGATCATCAAAGGGCTCATCTGATGCCTCTTCTTCAGCTTCTTCCTGCATTGCCGGCTCGGCTTCTTCCCACATTACCGGCTCAGCTTCTTCCCCCATTGTTGTATCATCGTATTCAGGGAACCCATGGCCAGGATAGGTGTCGTCGTCCTCTTCTTCTTCATTGTCTTCCATCATAACCCCTCTTTCTCCGTGCTTGGTCCAAACATTATAGTGGGGCATGAAACCGGACTTAAACAGGTGGACATGAATGATTCTTGACTTAGAGTAATTTTGACCATTCTTACAGACAACACATGGACAAGGCATAAAACGATCCGCCCGCTTGTTTTCCTCAGCCGCAAGCAGAAAAGTTTGCACACCATTAGTGAACTCGGGAGAGCATCGGTCATCGTACATCCATTGTCGGCTCATCTTCGATACACAGCACCAAAAACACCAACTTAATACAAGTTCATACATAAAGTTCATACAAAACTTAAATGCAACAAACAAATAACTCTCTAGCTAAAGCATTTAAATGCAACAACAAATGTGATCAAGATCGCAACTAAGGTAACAATGGATCCAACAACATAATGATACCAAGCCTCACTATCGATGGCATATTTTCTAATCTTTCTAATCTTCAAGCGCATTTTCTCCATCTTGATCTTGTGATCATCGATGACATCGGCAACATGCAACTCCAATTCCATCTTCTCCCCCTCAATTCTTTTCAATTTTTCTTTCAAGTACTCGTTTTCTCTTTCAACTAAATTTAACCTCTCGACAATAGGGTCGGTTGGAATTTCCGGTTCACATACCCCCTAAAAAAATTTCTATGTCAACTTGATGGGCATAATTTGTCATAAACACGAAATGCAACTAGTTTTAAAAGAGAATATATATACCACATCCGAATCATAACAAGGACGAGGGCCGACGGGGACGGATATCAAAACCATGGCACTATATGTATAACAAACAACGTACGGGTGAGATAATTATACGAGTAACTATATATATCCAAATCACACAAACATCAATTTTTATATAAAATTTCATGAACAAAGAGGCTCACCACAAGGTGGTGCCGGCGAGGGGACGGTGCGGGCGACCGACGGTGGTTACGACGGAGATTTAGAAGGCACTAAGTAAACCACACCTACATATGCAAACTAAGTGATATTTTGACCTCAAATTGCATATAAATCAAATATTAGCACATATATATATTTCCTCCCAAATTACTAAACTCACAAATTAATCACTATATAAAGCATTGCAAGAGCTAATCTAGCAATGAGAGATGAAAGGACAAAGTTGCTAACCTTTGTGATCATTTCAATGGATGGGGGCCTTCAAATCTGGACAAAATTTGGGCAAAATGTGTGATGAGATCGAGAGGAAGAGGGGAAGAACAGAGAGGAGAGGGGAAAGGGGAAGAACAGAGCGAGCTCGGGTGGACGAAGGGTTTATGTAGGACGACCTTTAGTACCAGTTCGTGCCAAGAACCGGTACTAAAGGGGCTGGAGGGCCCCAGTCTGACAACATCCTGCCACCACTCTCATTAGTACCGGTTCGTGGCACGAACCGGTACTAAAGGTTCGCCACGAACCGGTACTAATGAAAGCGGCCCGGCTAGCCGTTGGAACCGGCACTAATGTATACATTAGTGCCGGCTCAAATACAAACCGGCACTAATGTGCTTCACGTTTGACCCTTTTTCTACTAGTGCTCGCGGCGTGGCGCAATTGAGACTCGGTATCCGATGGGTGGCAATTGACTCACGCAAGAGTACGACACTATCTGGCGTCGTGGTGGCGTCGATGGCAGAGAAATCTGGCAAGGTGGATGTGCCAGTATCTGATCTGAGGATGGATCGATGGATGAAGGAGGTGACGGCCCTTGCAGCGTCCACATATTGTGCCCAATAAAAGTGTGCCGAACCGGTGTGTAACCCAGTCCAGGTATTGTGGCTCGGATGGGGCATCCGACATGAGATATTAGGTGTGGGTGCGATGTCTGTTTGGTATTAGGCTCGGACATTCGGCACTCCTTCATCACAGGGATAAAAGTAGCGACAGGTGTTGTCAAGATGGTGGATTCAGGCTTACTCATGTATTACCTTGTAAAGGCTTTGTGAATAATTAATAAAATAGTTCCCAGATGCAGAGGTCGAGGGTACATCCTCCTTTTAATATAACTAAAGTACCAAATCTTTGCTGGTCACAAAAGGCTGCCATTGACATGTTATCAGCAAATTCAGACGATATACCTGTTGGTGTGGTGTCCGATACCTGTTGCATGCGGTTCCTTAACAATGGAAAACGGAAAGGAACAAATATGTACTTAGAAAACGGATGAGTAAAAACGATTCATCAGTCCAAACATGAAGAGGGAAAGAGAGAGAGAGGGGGGGGGAGGAGGAGAGAGAGGGGGAGGGAGAGACTACCGATAAATTGCAAAATTACGTCCATCAGAATTTAGCAAGAATGAATGTGGATTTCAGGACAGGCATTTTAGAACTTTGAGGGTTCATTCACCATGGAAACTTTAGCGCAATAATGTACATATCTGGCATGGGTGTAGGTCTTGTGGTCAGAATGTACATGTGTGCAGGGAGCGAGTACCGCACACCATCGACCACCTACCGGTGCATTAATCTTGTCACAATGAGAAGTTAAATAGACAACATATATGTATTTAACGTTAATTTTTTAATTAATATCTGAATTTTTATGTTGAAAGCACAAGCGGCGCTCTGCTGCCTCCCGCGAAGCGCCCATGTTTCTGTCACGGATCCTCACGAAGTTTGCATGGCCAAACCATGCAGTCCATTGTCAACTTCTGGCATGTGCGTTCTGAGGTGGTGACGACGTTGAGCTACCTTCGCCGTAGCTGCAACGACGTGGTCATCTCAATGCCACCAACCGCACCACCGACCTGCGGCCATAGAAACTGGGTGGCTAGTGCCGATGGCCAATCTGTATGGTTCTTTACTCTCTGGCCTAGGCCTAGACTGGTAGATCATCTCACTGGAGCCGAAACCCTCCTACCTTGTTTCCCGGATGACTACGAGATCAAGCACCTTTTCTTTGATTGCCTGTTGGCGAGGGTGTTGTGGCGCTCGGTGCAAATTGACTTTAACATTACTCCTTCGAATTTGGTCAGGTCGTTATTTGGAACGTGGCTTGTTGGGATAGAGCCCGAAACAGCTAGACAAATTCACGTAGGAGTATGTGCGTTGTTATGGGCAATTTGGAACTGCAGAAATGATCTGGCTTTTAACAGAACAACAACTATTCATTTTTTGCAGGTTTTATTCCGGGCTACTACGCTAATCCGTATGTGGTCCTTACTCACTCCAACGGAGGCCAGGGAGCGTTTGGTTACTGGATCTGTCCGGTGGGAGATGGTAGCGCGGGATATTTTGAACCGGTTTGGATGGCGGTCATGTAATAGGATAGGCGATTAGTTTACCTATCTCTCTTATGCCAGCCGGTTGTGGCATTTGGGCCTTTTTTTTTGCTTTTGTAGCTCTTTGTGAGCCAGCTTTTTATTTTGTTGCAGACTGCAAGACCTTGTAGAACTATTTTTTTATTCATAAATGTGGCCGTATGCATCATTCTAATGCAGAGGCCGGGGAGCCCCCCTTTTCGAAAAAAACCGAGATCAAGCACTCCATGGAGGACCCACATGCCATACTTTATTGCGACGGCACCTTCTTTTTGTACAGCTTTGGTACAGACACGTATTGTCCGCACCCACCTTACGGATAGTTATCAAGCGTCCTGGTTACACAGCATGGACGTTCATGAAAGTGAGGCTATATGATCCGGGATGCCACCACCCAGAGATAGCATATCACCAAGGCAATGTGCTAGTGCACAGGGATGTGTACTCCTCTCAACTCTTCACGGCAGATTTTGAAGCTAATGGCAAGGATGTCTGCAATAGCAGGCTCGTCTTGCCATGTGATACAATTGAGGACCATAACTACTGGTGTCGTTATAGCTACCTCCTGGAGTCATGTGGCTGGCTTTTGTCAGTATCTGTCCTCGTCAATCACAACTGGCGTCAATATTATGACAACGACAACCCGCCATGCCACGTGTTCTTGCTAAGGGCGCTTGTGTTAGAAGGAGCGAACAGCGGCGACAACATGCGGTGCGAGGTGTGGGACGGCTGGAGTTTACGCGACCGCGTCCTATTCCTTGGGTTCCCGGCAAGCTTCTCCGTAGATAGTTGACAGCTGGGCGTGCTTGGCGGCTGCGCCCGTTAGCTACAAAACTGGCCACATCTTGAGTTAGTTAGCATGGTGTGCGTCTAGGTTGTGTTGCGTAATCCAAACCAAAAAGTGAACGGCCATCAACTAACAGAAACGGGCGGCCAGCTCGTGGCCGTTCGATCGAGCGAACGATCGCTCCCAGATCCGCCAGGTGCCACCTGGTCTGGATAGGTCGCGCACCGCGGTCGTGGGCGGTTTTGTCCGCATCCGGACGTGGGAGGCCCACCTGTAAGCGGTAGAGGAGAGAGTAGTGGGGGTCGTGGGCGGCGGTTTTCGAAATCTGCGCCTGAAATCCCTCGCCGCAGCGTGCTCTCTCTCCCCATTCCTTCATTGTCTTCCTCCTCGCCATCCTCTCCACCGAACGGGGCGTGGCGGGCGGAGTGCTCAGATTGGCGGCGGCTTGCGGGTGGTTCTCCTCGCCGGCGAATCGCTGGTGCTCCTCGCCGCCGGAGGTATGCTCTCCCTCCACTTCTACATGCTTCTCCTCCCTCTCTCTATCTCACGGAGCGCGGATGGTGCCGAAATGCGAGGGGAATGCTCTCTAGGGTTCGGGAACGGCGCGAACTACCCCCGCTTATCTTCGATTTTGGTCACGTTGAGTTCCGTTCTCCCATCTCGCAGCACGCGCCCAACGGTGGTCGGGATCTACAAGGTGGCCTGAAATCCCTCGCCACAGCGAGTTCTCTCCCCATTCCGTCTTCGTCTTCCTCCGCGCCATCCTCTCCACCGAACGGGGCGCCGCGGCGGAGTGCTCAGTTTGGCGACGGCTTGCGGGTGGTTCTCCTCGCGGGGGAATCGTTGGAGGCATAGTTCACGGCACGGGGGTGGCTGGACAGGGTCAACGTGTAGTTGGCCATGGTACGCGGTAGTCGTTAGGTAGAAGGGATGCATGTCCACGGCGCCCGTTTGCGCGATTTTAGGGCGATTCGGCTGTTTAGTTCATGTTTCGTTCAATTTTGCAGAGATTTGAGATCTTTTCATGATTCTTAGTTATTCTGTAAGTTGTATTAGATGTGCGTAATGTTTTGTGCAATGCATTGACTGATTTTGTAGTTGGTGTTCAGTTGGCTGCATCCATATAGTACTTGGCTGTCCATATGCTCTGCAGTTGCAGCAGTTGTTTTGGTCCGTTGGCTCACTGTTTTTGTACTAGGTGGTTGTCTATACGGTGTTCAGTTGCACAAGTTTCCTGCTCAGTTGGCTGCATCACTTTTACTAGTTGGCTGTTCATATGTTATACACTTGTGCCAGTAGTTCTACTTAGTTGGTTTTACTTAGTTGCATATGTTATACACTTCTACTAGTTGGTTGTTTCCCCCTCTGCTGTGTGCAACCAGGGACTCTTGTTTGTGCAATTTTAGCACCAATGCTTGCCAGTTTTCCAATATAATCTACCCAATCCACCAGCGTTGTGGTGGCTGTGGTGGTTTTATGTGTTACTCTCCTGCTTTGGGCAACTAGGACCCCTTGTTTTGTGCAAATTAGTACCAATGCTTGCCAATTTTCCATTTTAATTTTTCTCAATGTGCAAGCCTTTTGTTGTGGATGTGGTTGTTTTCATGTGTCTCCCCTCATGTTCAACTAGGGACGCTTTTTCCAGAATAAGTTAACTCACTGAGCTTGTCACAGTTGGCAAGTAATAACTAGGCAGAAAAAAGTTAGTTGGCTTATTTGATGTCCAGTTTTGCACAAGGTTTACTGCCCAGTTGGCTGCATCATTGTAGTAGTTGGCTGTCCACATCTTCTAACTATTTTTTTGTTGTATTTCCTACCGCAGGGCAAAAATGGTTATAATAGGAGGAGATGCGGATGGCAATGAAGGAGATGTATCTTTTTTCACTTTTTTTTCTTTTGTTTTTGAGTTGTTTTCAACTTATGCATGTATGCTAATGTCTATTTTTTTCATGTTTTCTTTTTGGATGCTTAATCAGCATTCTGGAAGTCAGTCGCTTCACCGGAACTCGAAGCGTCCTGCTACTCGCCAGCCACGACCTGCGCAGAGCGTTGAGCAGGGAGAGGATGTTGAGGTAAGTGGCATGCTGTTGACATAAGTCCATTTATTTGTTTTGTTTGGGTCATATAACATTTTTTTTGTTTTTTCCCATGCTCATGTTTTTTATTTTTTTCTTAGGATGCTGATCAGTTCCGTGTTGTAAAGCGGACTAGACGTGCAGCACTTGGCAAGGTAGCTGAGTCATCTTCTAGGGTAAGTAAAATCTCGAATATAAGTGGTTTTCTCACCTTTTTTACATAGTGATGAAATTATGCAGCAGTTCGGACCACTATTTTTGTTTTTAGTCTGTCAATAACAACCTTTTTGTAGTTGACATCTCTAGTCATATTGATTTAAATACAGTTGACATTAGTTGGCATTAGTTGGCATCTTGTAGTTCACTAGTTGACATCTTTTCATAGTTGACATGGGTGGTCATTTTTTTGTGCAGGCAGCAGTTGCTGGAGAAGCCGTCGTATCTTCCGCAGCAGATGCTGAGGTATGTGGGTTTTTTGTGTGTGTTTTATGATCTATTTGAATAGTTCTTTGCAAACCTTTTTTTAGTTATTGTTTTTCTTGTGTTGCAGTATCATTTTCTTATTGTTGCACATCCACTAGAACTTTTTGTAGCTGCCAGGTCTCGTACTTTTTTTATTTTTTTTTGAAGGTTGCACACTGGCAGTCTTGCAGTTGTCCTCATGAGCTTTATTAGTTGCACAAATACATCATATTAGTTGGCATGATCCATTTTATGAATATATAGCTCATTCTAATACTGATCCAAATGATCACTGCTAGTTTTTTTTGATTCTTGTTTTTTTCTCTTGTGTTTTAATGTTTGTGTAATGCTTTCATTTTCTCATCAACAGGGCAGCGGTGAAGGAGTTGAGGTGGCTCCAGGGGAAGATGTGGAGCGACCATCACAAGCAGGCAGGACAAGGGCATCACCAGCGCGGTTTGCAAATTTCAACTCCTCTCTAACCCCACTGCAGAAGTCAGAGCTAGTTTCGAGGTTGTTCGGGGGGCTATTGAACTTATCAGACACACTTCCAGCGGACCACACTAAGTTCCTGGTGCAGTCCTACCAGCCACAGACCTCTGAAATGGTTTTCCCAGGAAGGGGAAGGATCTGTGTCGATGCTGACAGTGTTCAGAGGGTATTTGATCTCCCAAACAGGGGTCAAAAAGTCAGATATTTAGTTGACAAGGATGCCACTAGGAGATTCAGACAGGCTTTCAACATAACTGGAAATTCTCATCCCAAGATCACTACATGGCTCAAGATGATTCAGGATATGGCTGGAAGAACGGATGACACATTCTTTATGGCCTGGCTTGCGGTTTCCTTCAGCACTTTTCTAGCACCAACCACGGCCTTGAAGCTCAGCCCAAAGTGTTATGGACTTGTGCTAGATCATGAAATGATAAAGAATACAAACATCTGCCTCTTTGTAGCAGAACACATTAACGAAGCTTTCCGGAACATGGACCAGGACAAGCAAACTGTCTGCTGCTGCTTGTATCATTTGATGGTTAGTGAAAACGACCACTTTTTCAATCTATTCATGTTCTTTCTGTGCAGTTATAGTTTGTTGAAATTCTCATAACAACAACTGAAGTTGGCTTTTTCTTTTGTTTGGGTCTGGCGCAGATACTATGCCTTGATGCGCTCGTACATGACATCCCAGTAAGCAACTGCGCGATACGATCGAATGCATGGGATAGTACTCTAATTGCCAAGGTGATCAAGAAGGATACTATCTCTCCTGGTGTGTTCGGCAAATTACAAGTAAGTTCTTTTTTGTTTTTTTCCAACAGTGTCTTCCTTCTATGTTGTTTTGATGTCTGGTCACTCTTTTGGAAATTGCACAGAAAACTGTCATCAGTTGGCACAACAATGCATGTAGTCGCACAACTTGTAGCTTTAAGTTTGGCAATCTGCACACAGGTTCATTTTAAATTGGCACACCATGTTTTTTAAGTTGCACAGTTTTACTAATCTTGTTGCACAGATGTGTTGCATCAGTTGGTAGAACTTTTTTTTAGGTGCCATGTGTGTTGCACTGTTTTTGTGTCTTTGTTCAGTTGCATATATGCATAGTTGAATTTGTCTACCCTAGTATGTTGTTGTAGTTGCACAGGTTGTAATGTGTGGTTTCGTTCAACACAGAAAATCTATTTTCTAACCTTGTTATTTTCTGTTTCTCTTTTTTTTCATATCAGCATAAAGAGGAATAAAGAGGCACGGAGCAGACACCACTGTTTGGTGGAATTTTGCAAGCTGAAGCATTCGTGGCATCCAAGTTACCAATAACCTACAATCCGCAGGTTAGTGTTTTGCATACAGAAACTTGTACCAATTACCAAATCTTTTTCTATTGGCTGGGATGTATGTTCAATTGGAAATGTATAACTTTTGTAGTTGCGAGAATACAAAACTTAGTTGCCTGTGATGTATGTTCAGTTGCACATATAAGCGTCTGTAGTTGCACATGTTCTTTTGGACAGTCAAAGTGTTCATTTACAACCATTGTCATCAACTTTTGGCAGAATGCATGTTTTTTAGTTTGCACCACAGTGCATGTGTAGTTGGCTAGAATCATGTTTTTAGTTGGCCAGAAAGTGTGTATGGGTCGTTTTTGCTTATCACATCATGGTCAGTTATAGACATTTTACTTTTTATTATTTTTTCTAACTGAATCAGTACTCAATCTTTTTGTGTTGATGCAGAAAAAGGCAAAGATTGCGAAAGTGGTCAATGAGCTATGCAAGGCTGTAACTGAACAGGTTGGCACCTTCATTGAAGCAGTTGTCAAGATCGATGACGAGGAACCCGATATTGATCCTTACGTACAGCAGCCATCAATGCAAACTGGGGCGACACGCCTGTTGGAAATATGCCCTAGAGGCAATAATAAATTGATTATTATTATATTTCCTTGTTCATGATAATCGTTTATTATCCATGCTAGAATTGTATTGATAGGAAACTCAGATACATGTGTGGATACATAGACAACACCATGTCCCTAGTAAGCCTCTAGTTGACTAGCTCATTGATCAATAGATGGTTACGGTTTCCTGACCATGGACATTGGATGTCGTTGATAACGGGATCACATCATTAGGAGAATGATGTGATGGACAAGACCCAATCCTAAGCCTAGCACAAGATCATGTAGTTCGTATGCTAAAGCTTTTCTAATGTCAAGTATCATTTCCTTAGACCATGAGATTGTGCAACTCCCGGATACCGTAGAAATACTTTGGGTGTGCCAAACGTCACAACGTAACTGGGTGGCTATAAAGGTACACTACGGGTATCTCCGAAAGTGTCTGTTGGGTTGGCACGAATCAAGACTGGGATTTGTCACTCCGTGTGACGGAGAGGGATCTCTGGGCCCACTCGGTAGGACATAATCATAATGTGCACAATGTGATCAAGGAGTTGATCACGGGATGATGTGTTACGGAACGAGTAAAGAGACTTGCCGGTAACGAGATTGAACAAGGTATCGGGATACCGACGATCGAATCTCGGGCAAGTATCGTACCGATGGACAAAGGGAATTGTATACGGGATTGATTAAGTCCTTGACATCGTGGTTCATCCGATGAGATCATCGTGGAACATGTGGGAGCCAACATGGGTATCCAGATCCCGGTGTTGGTTATTGACCGGAGAGTCATCTCGGTCATGTCTGCATGTCTCCCGAACCCGTAGGGTCTACACACTTAAGGTTCGGTGACGCTAGGGTTATAGAGATATTAGTATGTGGTAACCCGAATGTTGTTCGGAGTCCCGGATGAGATCCCGGACGTCACGAGGAGTTCTGGAATGGTCCGGAGGTAAAGATTTATATATAGGAAGTCCTATGTCGGCCATCGGGACAAGTTTCGGGGTCATCGGTATTGTACCGGGACCACCGGAAGGGTCCCAGGGGACCCACCGGGTGGGGCCACCTATCTCGGAGGGTCCCATGGGCTGAACTGGGAAGGGATCCAGCCGAAAGTGGGCTGGGGCGCCACTTTCCCCTAGGGCCCATGCGCCTAGTGTGGGGGAAACCCTAAAGGAAGAGTCCCAGAAGGGGAAGGCACCTCCTAGGTGCCTTGGGGAGGAGGGATTCCTCCCTTGGCCGCCGCCCCCCCTAGGAGATTGGATCTCCTAGGGCCGGCGCCCCCCCTTGGCCCCCCTATATATAGTGGGGGAGATGGAGGACTTCTTACCTTTTGCCTTTGGTGCAGCCCTTCCCCTCTCCCAAGTCCTTCTCCTCTGCCGTGGTGCTTGGCGAAGCCCTGCAGGATTGCCACGCTCCTCCACCACCACCACGCCGTTGTGCTGCTGCTGGATGGAGTCTTCCTCAACCTCTCCCTCTCTCCTTGCTGGATCAAGGCATGGGAGACGTCACCGGGCTATACGTGTATTGAACGCGGAGGTGCCGTCCGTTCGGCACTAGGATCTCTAGTGATTTGGATCACGACGAGTACGACTCCTTCAACCCCGTTCTCTTGAACGCTTCCGCTTAGCGATCTACAAGGGTATGTAGATGCACTCTCCTTCCCCTCGTTGCTGGTCTCTCCATAGATAGATCTTGGTGACACGTAGGAAAATTTTGAATTTCTGCTACGTTCCCCAATAGTGGCATCATGAGCTAGGTCTATTGCGTAGATTCTATGCACGAGTAGAACACAAAGTACTTGTGGGCGTTGATTTTGTTCAATATGCTTACCGTTACTAGTCCAATCTTGATTCGGCGGCATTGTGGGATGAAGCGGCCCGGACCAACCTTACACGTACGCTTACGTGAGACCGGTTCCACCGACTGACATGCACTAGTTGCATAAGGTGGCTGGCGGGTGTCTGTCTCTCCCACTTTAGTCGGATCGGATTCGATGAAAAGGGTCCTTATGAAGGGTAAATAGCAATTGGCATATCACGTTGTGGTCATTTGCGTAGGTAAGAAACGTTCTTGCTAGAAACCCATAGCAGCCACGTAAAACATGCAAACAACAATTAGAGGACGTCTAACTTGTTTTTGCAGGGTATGCTATGTGATGTGATATGGCCAAAGGATGTGATGAATGATATATGTGATGTATGAGATGATCATGTTCTTGTAATAGGAATCACGACTTGCATGTCGATGAGTATGACAACCGGCAGGAGCCATAGGAGTTGTTTTAATTTATTTATGACCCGCGTGTCAACATAAACGTCATGTAATTACTTTACTTTATTGCTAACCGTTAGCCATAGTAGTAGAAGTAATAGTTGGCGAGACAACTTCATGACGACACGATGATGGAGATCATGATGATGGAGATCATGGTGTCATGCCGGTGACGATGATGATCATGGAGCCCCGAATATGGAGATCAAAAGGAGCAATATGATATTGGCCATATCATGTCACTATTTGATTGCATGTGATGTTTATCATGTTTATACATCTTGTTTACTTAGAACGACGGTAGTAAATAAGATGATCCCTCATTAAAATTTCAAGAAAGTGTTCCCCCTAACTGTGCACCGTTGCGACAGTTCGTTGTTTCGAAGCACCACGTGATGATCGGGTGTGATAGATTCTAACGTTCACATACAACGGGTGTAAGACAGATTTACACACGCGAAACACTTAGGTTGACTTGACGAGCCTAGCATGTACAGACATGGCCTCGGAACACAAGAGACCGAAAGGTCGAGCATGAGTCGTATGGTAGATACGATCAACATGAAGATGTTCACCGATGTTGACTAGTCCGTCTCACGTGATGATCGGACACGGCCTAGTTGACTCGGATCATGTAATCACTTAGATGACTAGAGGTATGTCTATCTGAGTGGGAGGTCTTCGCAAACTATGTCGTAGCTCGCGCTTCAGTTCTACTGTTTAGTTATGTTCCTAGAGAAAATTTAGTTGAAAGTTGATAGTAGCAATTATGCGGACTAGGTCCGTGAGGATTGTCCTCATTGCTTCATAGAAGGCTTATGTCCTTAATGCACCGCTCAGTGTGCTAAACCTCGAACGTTGTCTGTGGATGTTGCGAACATCTGACATACACGTTTTGATAACTACGTGATAGTTTAGTTAAACGGTTTAGAGTTGAGGCACCGAAGATGTTTTTGAAACGTCGCGAAACATATGAGATGTTTCGAGGGCTGAAATTGGGATTTCAGGCTCATGCCCACGTCAAGAGGTATAAGACCTCCGACGATTTTCTTAGCCTACAAACTAAGGGAGAAAAGCTCAATTGTTGAGCTTGTGCTCAGATTGTCTGAGTACAACAATCATTTGAATCAAGTGGGAGTTGATCTTCCAGATGAGATAGTGATGTTTCTCCGAAGTAATTACCACCAAGCTATTGAAGCTTCGTGATGAACTATGATATATCAGGGACATATATTCGCGGGGTTTGACACCACGAAAGTAGAAATCAAGAAGGAGCATCAATTGTTGATGGTTGGTGAAACCACTAGTTTCAAGAAGGGCAAGGGCAAGAAGGGATACTTCATGAAACGGCAATTCAGCTGCTGCTCCAGTGAAGAAACCCAAGGTTGAACCCAAACCCGAGACTAAGTGCTTCTGTAATAAGAGGAACAGCCACTGGAGCAGAATTACCCTAGATGCTTGGTAGATGAGAAGGCTAGCAAGGTCGATAGAAGTATATTGGATATACATTGTGTTAATGTGTACTTAACTAGTACTCCTAGTAGCACCATGGTATTAGATACCGGTTCAGTTGCTAAGTGTTAGTAAACTCGAAATAAAAGGCTGCGAAACAAAAGGAGACTAGCTAAAAGGTGAGATGACGATATGTGTTGGAAGTATTTCCAAGGTTGATGAAATATCGTACGCTCCCTCTACCATCGAGATTGGTATTAAAACCTAAATAATTGTTATTTGGTGTTTGCGTTGAGCATAGACATGATTGGATTACGTCTATCGCAATACGGTTATTCATTTAAGGAGAATAATGGTTACTTTTTTTATTTGAATAATACCTTCAATGGTCTTGCACCTGAAATGAATGGTTCATTGAATCTCGATCGTAGTGATACACATGTTCATGCCAAAAGATAGTAATGATAGTACCACCTACTTGTGGCACTGCCACGTAAGTCATATCGGTATAAAACGCATGAAGAAGTTCCATGTTGATGGATCTTTGGGCTCACTCGTTTTTGAAAAGTTTGAGACATGCGAACCATGTCTATTGGTGTATATGCATGAAGAAACTCCATGCAAATGGACCGTTTGGACTCACTTGATTTTGAATCACTTGAGACATGCAAATCATACCACATGGGCAAGATGACTGAAAGCCTCGGTTTCAGTAAAATGGAACTAGAAAGCAACTTGTTGGAAGTAATACATTTTGATGTGTGCTGTCCAATGAGTGCTGAGGCGTGTAGTGGATATCGTTATGTTCTTACTTCACAGATGATTTGAGTAGATGTTGGGTATATTTACTTGATGAATCACGAGTCTGAATTATTGAAAGGTTCAAGTAATTTCAGGGTGAAGTTGAAAGATCGTCGTGACAAGAGGATAAAATATCTATGATATGATCATAGAGATGAATATCTGAATTACGAGTTTGGCACAGAATTAAGACATTGTGGAAATTGTTTCACAACTAATACAGCCTGGAACACCACAGTGTGATGGTGTGTCCGAACATCATAACTGCACCCTATTGGATATGATGCATACCATGATGTCTCTTATCGAATTACCACAATAGTTTATGGGTTAGGCATTAGAGACAACCACATTCACTTTAAATAGGGCACCACGTAATTCCGATGAGATGACACCATATGAACTATGGTTTAGAGAAACCTAAGCTGTCATTTCTTAAAAGGTTTGGGGCTGCGACGCTTATGTGAAAAAAGTTTCAGGCTGATAAGCTCGAACCCAAAGCGGATAAATGCATCTTCATAGGACACCCAAAAACAGTTGGGTATACCTCCTGTCTCAGATTCGAAAGCAATAAGGGATTGTTTCTAGAATCGGGTCCTTTCTCGAGGAAAAGTTTCTCTCGAAAGAATTGAGTGGGAGGATGGTGGAGACTTGATGAGGTTATTGAACCGTCTCTTCAACTAGTGTGTGGCAGGGCACAGGAAGTTCTTCCCGTGGCACCTACACCAATTGAAGTGGAAGCTTATGATAGTGATCATGAAACTTTAGATCAAGTCACTACCAAACCTCGTGGGATGACAAGGATGCGTACTACTTCAGAGTGGTATGTAATCCTGTCTTGGAAGTCATGTTGCTAGACAACAATGAACCTACGAGCTATGGAGAAGCGATGGTGGGCCTGGATTCCAAAATGGCTCGAGGCCATATAATCGGAGAGAGGATCCATATATGAAAACAAAGTGTAGACTTAGGAAGAACAACTTGATGGTCGTAAGGCTGTTAGGTACAGATGGATTTTAAAAGGAAGACGGACAATGATGGTAAATGTCACCATTAAGAAAGCTCGACTTGTCGTTAAGAAGTTTCCCGACAAGTTCAAGGAGTTGACTACGGTGAGACTTTCTCACTCGTAGCGATGCTAAGAGTCTGTTGGAATTATATTAGCAATTACTACATTATTTATGAAATCTTGCAGATAGGATGTCAAAACATTGTTTCCTCGATGATTTTCTTGAGGAAAGATTGTATGTGATACAACCGGAAGGTTTTGTCAATCCTGAAAGATGCTAATAAGTATGCAAAGCTCCAGCAATCCTTCTAAGGACTGGAGTAAGCATCTCGGAGTTGGAATGTATGCTTTGATGAGATGATCAAAGATTTTGGGTGTATACAAAGTTTATGAGAAACTTGTATTTCCAAAGAAGTGAGTGGGAGCACTATAGAATTTCTGATGAGTATATGTTGTTGACACATTGTTGATCAGAATGACGTAGAATTTCTGGAAAGCATATAGGGTTATTTGAAAAGTGTTTTTCAATGGAAAACCTGGATTAAGCTACTTGAGCATTGAGCATCAAGATCTATAAGGATAGATCAAAACGCTTAATGGTACTTTCAAATGAGCACATACCTTGACATGATCTTGAAGGTGTTCAAGATGGATCAGTCAAAGAAGGAGTTCTTGCCTGAGTTGTAAGGTACGAAGTTAAGACTTAAAGCTCGACCACGGCAGAACAGAGAGAAAGGACGAAGGTCGTCCCCTATGCTTAGACATAGGCTCCATAGTATGCTATGCTGTGTACCGCACCTGATGTGTGCCTTGCCACATGTCTAGCTAGAGGGTACGAAGGTGATCTAGGAGTAGATCACCAGATAGCGGTCAAAATTATCCTTAGAGGAATAAGGATATGTTTCTCGGTTATGGAGGTGGTAAAAGAGTTCGTCGTAAAGGGTTACGCCGATGCAAACTTTGACACTAATCCAGATTATTCTGAGTAGTAAACTGGATTCATAAAGTAGAACAGTTATTTGAAGTGGCTCCAAATGTAGCGTAGTAGTTGCATCTACAAGATGACATAAGAAATTTCCGAAGTACATACGGATCTGAATGTTGCAGACCCGTTGACTAAAACCTCTCTCACAAGCAACATGATCAAACCCAGAACACATTGAGTGTTAGTCACATAGTGATGTGAACTAGATTATTGACTCTAGTAAACTCTTTGGATGTTGGTCACATGGCGATGTGACCTGTGAGTGTTAATCACATGGCGATGTGAACTAGATGATTGACTCTAGTGCAAGTGGGAGACTGTTGGAAATATGCCCTAGAGGCAATAATAAATTGATTATTATTATATTTCCTTATTCATGATAATCGTTTAGTATCCATCTAGAATTGTATTGATAGGAAACTCAGATACATGTGTGGATACATAGACAACACCATGTCCCTAGTAAGCCTCTAGTTGACTAGCTCGTTGATCAATAGATGGTTACGGTTTCCTGACCATGGACATTGGATGTCGTTGATAACGGGATCACATCATTAGGAGAATGATGTGATGGACAAGACCCAATCCTAAGCCTAGCACAAGATCATGTAGTTCGTATGCTAAAGCTTTTCTAATGTCAAGTATCATTTCCTTAGACCATGAGATTGTGCAACTCCCGGATACCGTAGGAAGTACTTTGGGTGTGCCAAACGTCACAACGTAACTGGGTGGCTATAAAGGTACACTACGGGTATCTCCGAAAGTGTCTGTTGGG
Source organism: Triticum urartu (assembly GCF_003073215.2). Lineage (NCBI taxonomy): Eukaryota > Viridiplantae > Streptophyta > Magnoliopsida > Poales > Poaceae > Triticum > Triticum urartu. The sequence goes on from NC_053024.1 coordinate 159,295,345, forward strand.
TTCACGAATCAAGACTGGGATTTGTCACTCCGTGTGACGGAGAGGTATCTCTGGGCCCACTCGGTAGGACATCATCATAATGTGCACAATGTGATCAAGGAGTTTATCACGGGATGATGTGTTACGGAACGAGTAAAGAGACTTTCCGGTAACGAGATTGAACAAGGTATCGGGATACCGACGATCGAATCTCGGGCAAGTATCGTACCGATGGACAAAGGGAATTGTATACGGGATCGATTAAGTCCTTGACATCGTGGTTCATCCGATGAGATCATCGTGGAACATGTGGGAGCCAACATGGGTATCCAGATCCCGCTATTGGTTATTGACCGGAGAGTCATCTCGGTCATGTGTGCATGTCTCCCGAACCCGTAGGGTCTACACACTTAAGGTTCGGTGACGCTAGGGTTATAGAGATATTAGTATGCGGTAACCCGAATGTTGTTCGGAGTCCCGGATGAGATCCCGGACATCACGAGGAGTTCCGGAATGGTCCGGAGGTAAAGATTTATATATAGGAAGTCCTATGTCGGCCATCGGGACAAGTTTCGGGGTCATCGGTATTGTACCGGGACCACCGGAAGGGTCCCGGGGGCCCACCGGGTGGGGCCACCTATCCCGGAGGGTCCCATGGGCTGAAGTGGGAAGGGATCCAGCCCAAAGTGGGCTGGGGCGCCACTTTCCCCTAGGGCCCATGCGCCTAGTGTGGGGAAACCCTAAAGGAAGAGTCCCAGAAGGGGAAGGCACCTCCTAGGTGCCTTGGGGAGGAGGGATTCCTCCCTTGGCCGCCGCCCCCCTAGGAGATTGGATCTCCTAGGGCTGGCGCCCCCCCTTGGCCCCCCTATATATAGTGGGGGAGATGGAGGACTTCTTACCTTTTGCCTTTGGTGCAGCCCTTCCCTTCTCCCAAGTCCTTCTCCTCTCCCGTGGTGCTTGGCGAAGCCCTGCAGGATTGCCACGCTCCTCCACCACCACCACGCCATTGTGCTGCTGCTGGATGGAGTCTTCCTCAACCTCTCCCTCTCTCCTTGCTGGATCAAGGCATGGGAGACGTCACCGGGCTGTACGTGTGTTGAACGCGGAGGTGCCGTCCGTTCGGCACTAGGATCTCCGGTGATTTGGATCACGACGAGTACGACTCCTTCAACCCCGTTCTCTTGAACGCTTCCGCTTAGCGATCTACAAGGGTATGTAGATGCACTCTCCTTCCCCTCATTGCTGGTCTCTCCATAGATATATCTTGGTGACACGTAGGAAAATTTTGAATTTCTGCTACGTTCCCCAACAACGCTGTGCTCCAAAAAGAAAGAGACGGGGGTCAACCATACAAGAAGAAGAAGAGTTTGTTGAGGATGAGTCAAAAGAAGACGAGGAAATAGAAGCAGTGATAGATGATGACGACGATGAGGACACAGATGCGGATGAATCAGAGGAGGAGGACAAGGATGAGGATAACAATGATGAACATGCAGAGGAGGAGGAGGAGGAGGAAGAGGAAGAGGAGGAGGAAGAGGAGGAGGAGGAGGACAAACAAGAAGAGGACAAAGGAGAGGAGGAGGAGGACAAACAAGAAGAGGAAAAAGGAGAGGAGGAGGACAAGGAAGAAGATAGTGATGCAGAGGAGGAGGAAGAAGAAGGTGAGACCAAAGAGGGGGACGGGGACAAAAGGGCAGCAGTTGATGGCAGTGAGAGGGGAGAAGACAAAGGCACAGCACCTGATGGCAGTGAGAGGGAAGAAGACGATGATGAAGAAGACGAGGATGGTTATGGTGATGATAAAGGGGGATCAAATGAAGGCAGCGACAACAGCGATGACGATGACGATGAGAACGCCCCTGGTTCTGGTGGTACAGGTGGCAACACATCCAGGAGGACTAGCACTTCTGCCACCCCTGCGAGCAGCAGCAATTCATTAAGTAGCAGGAGCACACTACAGATGTTGATTGACAAAACTTGCTGGAAAGACAAGGATTTGCCGAAGTCAAAGAAAAATGACGAAGCAGAGTCTCAGGGAAGCATTGATATGTTCAAGCTCTGCAACATGGAGCCAGCTTTGCCAACCACCTTTCCTGTGCCAGATTTCAACGACAAAGATATGTGTGAGAAGATCAACTTTGCCATTGACAAGAGCCTGTTTTTATCAAGTGAAGCTGAAAATAATCAAATTGACATGGAGGAAGCAGGAAAGGGTCTTGTCTGGGTTCATTCAAAGGAAAAATATAAGGCATATTTAAAGCAGCTCCCAGACCTAAGCTCCAGCAAGACCAAGGCAGCATCCATGGCAAACTCTCACGTGGTCCAGAAGCGTAAAGCAGTTTCAATGAAGAAGAATCTGCAGTTGCCAACTGTAGTGAGCAGAGAGCCAACCAATGTCAGAGAAGTGCGACAGATCAAGGGGAAGACTCCCCTTTCAACAGTCCCACCAAAACCACCTAAGCAGAAGATTGTCAAGTTTGCCAGGGGCACAAAGGGGGAACAGGCCACAAAAGATTTAGGGTACAGAGACGAGAGAGAACTGCGAGCCGCAGCCATTGATGCAGGGGTGCCAAGTTCTGCTAGGTTGCTGCCAACTCAGACTGGAAAGATGCCAACTACAGATACTAGTGTGCCAACTGATGTGTCAGTCAGCAGCATGGTCATAGTCAAAACCACCACAGCTGGTCAGGAAGGCAGTACTGCAACTGCAAGCCCCAAGGAGCCTACTCATAGAGATGCTTGAATGCCAAACACAAAAGGAGGTGATCGAACTATCAAAGTGCCGTCCCCAAGAGCTGACTTTCAGCAACCATTAACACAAGAGGTGGTGTTCGACATTATAAGTAGGTGCAAGCCTCCAAGGCCGCCAACTACAATACTATTGCGAACCAAGTCAGTGAACGATGCACCCGTGTTTGTGCTGCAAGGAGATCCCCTGGTCCTTGAACCCTTACGAAGATCAAAGTCTTATCATGGTGACGGGTTCTGCGATGCACCATCTTTTGACCTCGGCATAGATGGTGGTGCTCCAGCACCTGCTCCAGCAGCAGAAACAGCAGAAGCCGGTGTGATTAGCATTGATGAGTGTGAGTTGGACCCAGCAGCTGTGAATGAAGGATGTGCTGCTGCTGATGCTGGCAAGGCAATAGCTCAAGAGCTAGATGTTGGTTCACCAGAGAATTGCCATGCCCCAATATGCGCAGAGCCAGAAGCTGGCACGAGCAGTTCTTCGGGACCACCTATTGCACGAAGACAGAGGAGGGTAATAAGGCCCGCAACATCTCAAAGGTCTCCATTCATCGACTACAACAAAAAAAGACTTTCAGCACCAATGAGGCAGTGAACAAGCTTTACGCTGCCCTCTGTATTGGGTCAGGCATCACGAAGGAGCAAATGATGAAGCTACCAGGTAAACTAACTCCCCACAGCCTACACACATATCTTTTTCAGTTGCACAGGACCAGCCACTTAGTTGCACAGAAAGGATAGCATGTTGCACAGAACAGGGATTTTAGTTGCACACTGTTCTGTTTTCAATTTCATACACATTTTTTTTGCTGTTGTGACCCTTTGAGCTAACTTGTCTTTTTATTGCTTTCAAAAAAAATCAGCCCTGAGATAATCAGGTATGGTTCTTTCTACATTTCTTTAAAGGAGTTAGTTGATTCGATGAAGCCGGTTCAGTGGTTGTCAAAAATTGTTATTGAGACTGGAATCTTACACATCATGGATAACTTACCAGAAGGGTCAAAGAAGGTTGTCATGCCACTGAGGTTTTCTGTAAGTTTTTCCAAAACCTTCTTTTTACCCTCATCTTTGTTCTGTAGCAGTTTTTTTCGTTGACCATTTGAGGGAGGCCTTTCACCTACTAAGGAGTTTTGGGCCATGTTTTATAATCTCTGCAGATAAATTTACAGCAAGGTATCCACAATGTGAATGAGATAAACAAGAAGTTTGATTACAAGAACCGTCTCGACAAGAAAGACTTGGTGAGTGTTGTGCCCACATGATCAATCTTTTTTTAGTTGGCACCCACAGCATGTCCAGTTGCAAATGACACATCTGTTAGTTGGCAGATACTTGTTGCAACCTGTTTTTAACTTGACTAAGTCTTTTACTGTTTTTTCTTAGCTACAGCCTGTTTTTTTTTGTGTCTGAAATCGTTCACGGTTGCAGATCATGCTGCCAGTGCTCGAGTGCGCTGATGTAACCGATAAGGAGGGAGGGAGGCATTATTGGGTCTTCAATGTCAATCTGAGGGACGGACTCTTTGTAGTTCTTGACTCAAGTAGGACGCTGGACAACATTGTCCTGATGATCACCGCCTCTACCATCGCGGGGGCAGTATGCCAGCTATGGAGGAAGCATTACCCAAAGTCCATCATCGAGCACTTCCAGATTATTGACATTGACGTACCGAAGCAGCTCGGCAAGTAAGAAAATAAGCATTTCATTCCTTCTCAATGTTGAGTTTCTAATGGATTATCTAGCCAGTTGTAGAGTGGCGCATAAGTAGTTGCACACTGGCACGTGAGCAGTTGCACAGTGGCACATAATGAGTTGCAGCAGAACACAAGCAGTTGCACATTAGAACAGAAGCAGTTGCACAGTAGGACATAAGCAGTTACACTATACGACATAAGTAGTTGCACAGAGTGCATTACCTTTTTTTGGTTTTAATTTTATGTGACAAATTTTTTTTCGCCCATTGCAGTAATGAGTGCGGGTTGTTCACACTGCTTAATGCCACCGAGTGGAATGGTAGCCAACTGCCCAACTACGACCCTAAGGAAGTACTCAACATCAGGAAGAAGCTGGCATGTGATTGGGTCACCAGCGTGCACAACACCGCCCCATGGAGGAAGTTGCTTAGATACGACAAGGAGTAGGTCAGTACTATTTTTTCCTTTTTCCTGCTCCATGGAGGAAGTTGTTGGTTTGTACAATTTTATTAAGCAGATTTTGTAGTTGCACACTACGACACCAAGGAAGTACTCAATATCATCACTTTTGTTGATACATTAGGAGCACTGGATATACAATTGTTCAACAACTAAATATTTAACCAGTTGCCAACAAAGGCACAAATAGCAACTTTTTTTACATAGTGCATGAACTAATTCAAGCAGCATAAATTAGATAAAGAGAAATCATAGATGCTGAATGTGTCCACTTTTGGTCCCAACATTGCTAAAAAACATCATTCTTTTCCTTTTTTGTTCCAAAGTTACAAATGAGGAAACAGAATCACAGGAGCCTGAGTGGACACAGGCCAGCAGTGTGCTCTGTAGATTGGCACTGGCTACATTTGTTTTTCTTGTTTGGGTGTAGCTCCAGCGCTAATTTGTACCGTCGACTCTTTGCCCTACCCTTTGTATTAGACCTTGGAGGATCCCTGGGCACAAAATCATCAGAAGCTTGTGCAAGGGATGCAGCCTCCAACGGGGCAGTAGGACCGTCACGATCACCTGTGTATTAATCATATAAAAAGTTTAGTATTTTTTTGTTATTGTGCAACCAACAGTGATATTCTGTGCAACCACACAGCACATTTTTGTGCAACTAACTGGTTGCTGTGTGCAAGTTAAGATGAAAAAAACACCTGCAGTAGCACGGCCTGTCATGGTACTTGGATTGTAGTCGCCTATGGGCAGAACATGAAAAACAAGTTAGATTTTTAGCTTGATCTTCAAACTAACACAGCGCACGCAACTAGGCACTATGATATGTGCAACAAAAGTCACTCAACCTAGTTTTTGTTTTGGAGTCGGTGAAGGTACTAACCTGGGCGATGAGCTCCCTGAGTCCTGCCTGTAGGTCCATTGGGAGTACCACAAAGGGCACTGGTAGTTGGGCCTGGCGGGGGAGGAGGTCTTTGAGGGTTGGCATCACCTATTGGCAGAACAGGACAAACAAGTCAATTGTGTTTATCTTTTGATGATCGAACTAACACAGCGTGCGCAACTAGGTAGCCTGTTCGGTGCAACTGGAGTTACAGACCTAGTTTGATGGGGAGTTGGGGGCAGGTAATTACCTCGATGATGAGCCTCCTGAGTGCTGCCTGTAGGGCCATTGGGAGGAGCACGCAGGGGAGGAGGTGGCGGAGGATGCCGTGTACAGCCAGGAGGGGGAGGAGGTCCTTGAGGGTTGACATCACCTATATCCAGAACAGGAAAAATAAGTTAGTTGTGTTATCTTGGATGCTTGAACCAACACAGCATGCGCAACTAGGCAGGATGTTCTGTCCAAGTGGTTACCATGGTGTGTGCAACTGGGCACAATGATGTGTGCAACTGAAGTTACACACCTAGTTAGATCAGGAGTTGGGGCAGGTAATTACCTGGACGATGAGTCCCCTGATTGCTGCCTGGAGGTGGAGGAGGTCCTCGAGGGTTGCCATCATCTGATGGCCCTGTTGCAGTAGTCGTTTTTTTCTTTTTCTTGGACTTGTTCAGGTGGCCGATCTCGGTACGTGCTGCATGCATATGCTTGTATACAATAGCTTGTGCTGGATCAGAACCACTCGCAAACTTTGCTAGTTTCTGAAAATCGTATATCATGTTCCTCTCCCTTATCTGCTTCTTTGATTGAGGAGGCATTTCATCCAGTTGCTCATAACCAGTCCCTGGCGCACTAGGTACAGCAGTAGGTGTCCACCGTCTTAGCAGGTACCTTTCCAGTATGACATCAACTCCAACATGGGTGAACACCTTGAGGATGTGGCAACAGAGGATGCCATCTTTGTCCATTTTACAGCACTCACACAAATAGGAACCCTCCTCCACCCTTGCCTGCACCAAGTAGTTTCGAGAACCATATTTGGCAACAAATTCCTGGTTCGGTCTGAGCTCAAATACATCAGCACCAACTTGGAATGCATTATAACGTCCAATCAGCTCAAACTCTTCTCTGAACTTGCGGTAAAGGTCCCTAGTATAGGTTTTGTAAGCTTGCTTCTCTATTGGGAAGTTGGACCACAACTCAAT
>NC_053024.1:159303309-159334738 GCF_003073215.2 Triticum urartu
CCCGTCAAGGAATCCAAATTGAATGTGCTTCAAAGTCAACTTGACAAGTTCAAAATGAAGGATGGTGAAGGTGTCGCCGAAATATACTCTAGGCTTTCTCTCATCACAAATGAGATTACCCGCTTAGGAAGTGAAGAGATGGCCGATAGATTCATCATCAAGAAGATCCTAAGAGCCTTGGATGGAAAATATGATACCGTGTGCACATTGATCCAAATGATGCCCAATTAGAAAGATCTCAAGCCAACGGAAGTCATTGGAAGAATTGTTGCTCATGAGATGTTACTCAAGGATAAGGAAGAGCTTCACAACAAGTCAAGTGGTGCTTACAAAGCCTCATGTGATGCTCCTACATCATCAAGTGAGAAACAAGCCTTCAATGAAGAATTGATCCTAATGGTGAAGAACTTCAACATGTTCTACAAGAATAGAAGCAATGAAAGAAGTTCCAAGTCAAGGTCCTACAATGACAAAAGATCTTCGAGTCGTGAACGAAATTGCTACAATTGTAGAAGACCCGGACATACCGAAACGAGAAGGGTACGCGCTTGCTTGGGCGCTGTTTTTCCGTGGGGCGTCGAACCAGGAGACAGGGATGACGCGATGTCTTATTCGTTTGTACAAAAAGCTGTTGTTGAAAGTGAAGGTATAAGGCAACAAGGGCCCCATCAACACTATTAGCTGCTTAGCACAAGAAGTAGTATGTATGCATCAGGTGTAAAAGTTTGCCAATACTATATGAGACTTGTAACCCAAAATGCAGTGTGAACACGCAGGGAACCTCTCAAATACAAACCCACATGAACTTCGACAATATCATTCTCCAAAAGAAATTAAATAGTTGTTTTGTTCAGAATTTTCTTGTCGCCAACAAGCATTCACTTTCTGAATTTTGCACTCACCAGAAAGAATTCACTTCTTTCTGAATTTTGTAGTATGTTTTGAGGCTCGATTGGCACTGAAATTGGCAAGAGAGGCCATCTAAAAATAACAAAGCTGCATGGTTGCAGTAGTGGTCAAGTAATAATCCACATGCTGTAGTCGCTGCAGTCGTTGGGTGGTTGCGCTGTTGTCAAAATGCGCTGGTCTTGGGTCATGGTCGAAGGACCTCCAGGCCAGCTCTGCTTGGAGACTTGCGAAGAGTTCGACGACACAGTGACTGTACAGAGAACGTTTATGTAACGCCCTCGATGCGGCTATAGCTCCCACGTGTCGAGGCACGACTTAGAGACATAACCGCATTGAAAGCAATGTCGCAAGTCAGGCAATCATTACAACATCCCATGTAATACATAATAAAAGGGGGAGAACATAGTTGGCTTACACTCGCCACGTCACATCAGAGTACATAAATAACATCCATCAAACAAACACTCATGGCCCGACTACGGCGCCAAAATAGAAAAGAACCCAACATGCGACAAGGCCCTGAATCAAACCCCAACTAGGCACCACTACTGATCATCGGGAAAGGAAACATAATAACGCTGAGAGTCCTCGTCGAACTCCCACTTGAGCTCGTACTCGTCACCTGGAGCGGAATCACCTGGACCTGCATCTGGAGTTATAGTATCTGTGAGCCACAGGGACTCAGCAATCTCGCACCCTCGCGATCAAGACTATTTAAGCTTATAGGAAGGTAAGGCAAATATATGTGGAGCTGCAGCAAGCGACTAGCATATGGTGGCTAACTTATTCGCAAAAGAGAGCGAGAAGAGGAGGCAAAGCACGAGCGAGAAACTAGAGAGACAACCTGCGCAAACATTACTCCAACACCGTGTCCACTTCCCGGACTCCGCCGAGAAGAGGCCATCACGGTAACACACTCAGTTGATTCATTTTAATTAATTAAGGTTCAAGTTATCTACAACCGGACATTAACAAATTCCCATCTGCCCATAACCGCGGGCACGGCTTTCGAAAGTTCAATCCCTGCAGGGGAGTCCCAACTTAGCCCATGACAAGCTCTCACGGTCAACGAAGGAATAGACCTCCTCCCAAGACGTTCCGATCAGACTCGGTATCTCGGTTATCAAGACACTTCGACAGGTTAAAACAAGACCAGCAACACCGCCCGAATGTGCCGACAAATCCCGATAGGAGCTGCACATATCTCTTTCTCAGGGCACACTCAGATTGTCCAAACTCGGTAGGCCAGCCCAGAGTTGCCCCTGGTGGCCACCGGCAGCTGACAGTTGGACCAACACTCAGAGGAGCACTGGCCCGGGGGGGTTAAAATAATGATGACCCTCGTCGCGAAACCCAAGGGAAAAAGAGGCTAGGTGGCAAATGGTAAAACCAAGGTTGGGCATTGCTGGAAAAGCTTTAATCAAGGCGAACTATCAAGGGGTTCCCATTATAACTCAACCGCGTAAGGAACGCAAAATCCGGGAACATAACACCGATATGACGGAAACTAGGGCGGCAAGAGTGGAACAAAACACTAGGCGAGAGGCCGAGCCTTCCACCCTTTACCAAGTATATAGATGCATTAAGATAACAAGCAATATAATGATATCCCAACAAGTAAATAAATGTTCCAACAAGGAACGGCTCAATCTTCACCTGCAACTAGCAACGCTATAAGAGGGGCTGAGCAAAGCGGTAACATAGCCAATCAACGGTTTGCTAGGACATGGTGGGTTAGAGGTTCAACATGGCAATTGGGAGGCTGACAAGCAAGAGGTAGGCATCGTAGCATTGGCATAGCAAGAGCGAGCAAACTAGCATTGCAAAGATAGTAGTGATTTCGAGGGTATGATCATCTTGCCTGCACAGTTGTCAGAGTTGACTGGATCCTCACAAGCAAACTCAACGGGCTCCTCGGTAGCGAAATCGTCTCCCGGCTCTACCCAACAAGACAAACAAGCAACAAGGATACAATCAACCACGTGCAAGACCAAGCAATATGATGAAATGATGATATGCTATGCGGGATGCGATGCGGGATGCAAAATGCAAGATATGACAGGAAATGCATGAACCTGGCCTCAACTTGGAATTCCAAGGGTGCCACTGGAAATATGAGATGAAATCGCTTGAAAACGATATAAAGACCATTGGAATCGGAGTTACGGTTTGGAAATGGCAAGCGTTTTAAGAATGACACCGGTCTGTAATTTACAGCAAGTAGGCATCTAAATGCAATGCAACGAACATGCTACAGTCACCAAACATGACAACAAAATACATGGCAGGGATGAACACAAGATGCTTCACAAAAGACTAGCACTGAGCCATGGCCAATTCTTCCATTATGAGGTTCAAACAAGCATGGCAAAAACGCAAATGCAAAACAGATTCCAGACTTAGTGAAATTAACACTTGTCTGAAATTTCAGATCACGAAGCCTCTTCGGAGCAGCAAAACAACATGAAACAACCTGATTAAGACAAGTAAGAACTAGTAGAATGGAGCTACTCAACAAGCTTAACAAAAGTCCCAAAGTGACCTGGGGTCCAAAAGGGATCACAAAATAACTAACGAGCACACGAACATAGATGAAACACAATCAGTTTTCAGACTTCGTGAAAACTGAGACATGCTGAAATATAACTCACGAAGGCATGTAAACGAGCTCGATGCACTCACCTAGGGCAAGTCATGGCAAGGCAAGCATACATCCATTAAGAAGGCACAAAATACAAGCTAGACATGGCAAGAACAATGGCATAGCATGCACGGATCAACTACAATAGCATCGGCAAAATCGCAAACGAGTTGACGATCTGCCCAGATTAACACGAAGCAAAAGTAGAGCTCGATTGACTCAAGCTATGGTGCTCCATAATTGCAAACAAAGACATGGATGGATAGAGCAATAACATGATTAACAAAACTCCTTTACTGATCATCCTCAAAAGAGGCACGGATCACTAGGAAACAAGCTGAACATATGGCATCATGAACTAAATAATCCAGACTTAGTGAAAACAACTAAGTCCCTGAAAACAGATTTACCGGGTGCCTCACTTTGCAAGCTTGCACAAGTCACCACACACATCCTAAAAATGCATGGGTTGCACCTCTAAAAGGAGAAAGCTTAACAAAACATATGAAGGACTCACAGGCATAGCATGCACACAATAATCATGGCAAAAATGACAAAAGTCTAAGATGAACTAGCAGATCTGACAATTAACTCACGAAGCCTCCTTCTAACAGCATTTGGGCATCAGATGAGCTCAAATGAAAATGATGCAATGGAATGAAATGATGTACTCGTCGAGACGAACATTTTGATATATTATGCCCAAAATGGAGCTACGGATGCGGAGATATCACTGGTCAAAGTATGCTCGAAAATTAGGGTTTTGGGAGAGAAAGTCAACCGCCTCCAGAATCTTCAGATCCAGCACGCTTCCCGAGGAGGTCGCCGGGGTTCGCCGGAACAGTGGCGGCCGGACTTGTGGAGGAGCTCGCCGGGGACTTGCCGGCGTCGGCGGGCGGCGAGGTCGGCGCCGGAGGAGGCGGTGGCCCGGGGCGGCGAGGAGGAGCACGGCGGGAGCCGGCTCGGGCGTGGGGCGGCGGCCACCGGCCGGCGGAGAGCGAGGCGCCGCGGGGGCGCGGTGGGCCCGTGGCGGCGCCGCACCGGGCGCGAAGACGAAGGGCGGCGGCGGCTCGGGCCTCGGGGGCTCTCCCCGGGCCGAGCGGGCTTCGGCGGCGGCGCGGGCAGGCGTGCCACGTGGCGATCGGCGGGTGGCTGGGCGCGGCGGCGGACGTTGTCCGGTCCGCTCCGGACACGTCCGTCGGCGGCGGATCTGGAAATTTTTTTTAGGTAGGGTTTCGGGGAAGGAGAGATCCGAAAATGGAGGGGGCTATTTATAGGCATAAGTGAGCTAGGAGAGTCCAAATGAGGTGCGGTTTTCGGCCACGCGATCGTGATCGAACGCTCTAGGACATGGAGCAGAGTTTGGTGGGTTTTGGGCCAAATTGGAGGGGTGTTGGGCTGCAACACACACGAGGCCTTTTCGGTCCCTCGGTTAACCGTTGGAGTATCAAACGAAGTCCAAATGATACGAAACTTGACAGGCGGTCTACCGGTAGTAAACCAAGGCCGCATTGGCAAGTCTCGGTCCAATCCGGAAATGTTTAATCCCCACACACGAAAGAAAGCTAGAAATGACCACCGGAGGAGAACGAAGCGCCGGAATGCAAAACGGACAACGGGGAAAATGCTCGAATGCATGAGATGAACACGTATGCAAATGCAATGCACATGATGACATGATATGAGATGCATGAAAACGAAACAACACACGAAGACAAAGACCCGAACCCGAGAAATAAATATAACTTAACGCCGGAAACGGCAAGAGTTGGAGTACAAAATTGGGAAAGTTACATCCGGGGTGTTACAGTTTACCACAGATGCACATGTTGGGCTGTTATTCCTGGCAGAGGAACGACCAGGATCCAGGGAAACAAGCCACATCACGGGAGAGCACAACTCGTCGCAATCAGGGGAGAACTTGGTGCACCCATTGAGGGGGAGCTTCACACCCTAAAGACGACAGTCAACCAAAATGGACCTCCGCCTGAGGCAACCGTCGCTAGGATGTCATGGCTGCCTCTAGTGTGTCTCCATCGCAGCTTGCTAGGTGGTGCCACGTATCACATATATACAGCCAACTGCATGCAAATCCCATAGATCACAAATAGGAGAGCAGGAAACCTGCACAAAACACATTTAGTAATAATACCACCAGTTACTGAAGCTGCAAGTTGGGCTGCATTATTCACTATAAATAGCTTTGCACAACGACCCTGGGACTTCTTTACCAATGCTACAATCTAGTCAAAACTTACAAGTTGAAGTGTAACAGGGGACAAAATAAAATTTCATCTCCTCAACCTAAGCTAATATTTCTGTGACACATTTTTTCTAGAATTCAATGCAGTAGTTAGAATGACTAAAAGAAGCATCATTTCAATTTTACAGTATTTCTCCAAACTAATGCCAAGTAAAAGTGTAAAACACAAATATTCTCTAGGAATATATATCAGAATATATAACATGAAGAAAATTTGATGTTATGCCTTAGTATTATTTCGTAGTGACATCTCATCCAGATATGCTAATATGTTTGGACCTTCATTAATAAACCTCTCAGAAATTAAAGCTGGATGCAAACCTCTCTCCAGGTCAAGTGAATGACGGGTAGAGGAAGCATTACTATAATAGGCTATTGCCAATTCCTGCAAGCAAAACCAATCCTAAGTTGATAGATTTTCTTATTCAACTATACAAACGGCAAAATTTACAAACACTTATGCACTTGCAATCTACCCAAATCAATTCTTCGATAAGGTGTAAAATAGTTGGTTCCCACTAAATGATGAGTCACCTTGACAGTTAATGTCCTAAATAAGAGTTACTTTTGAAAGCACTGTCAATTAGCAACATAACACATGTTCTAGAATGGCAGTCCGTCCTTCATATAATCTTGAGAGGAGTTATTTTATTAGAACACCTTTTATTTCAAAATAGTTGCTAACATCCCGCAAAAAAGTAGTTATGAACAGAAGTTTCTTCTAAAACAAGTAGATTCTCAGCATAAAGCTCTTTTCTCTATTCCAAACAAAGGAATATACTGGAACATGTGTAACACATTTTTTTAAATAGAAGGCTCTTTTACTGAGTGTAGCCCAGCTCAAAGGCAAAAAACTAATTATCTACTTACTTAACGATGTCACTCATGCTTATGAGCTTTCTGCACGAAATTAAATATTTCAATTACCCGATTCCCAAATCTGCAGGACCTGAACAAAACCCGCGAATCTTCATACAAGAGATCCTTTTGGTTCCCTATTGTTGCTTGCTGCCCCTATCACCTCACTCCAGATCTAACCTGGAGCTGCCCATTGAAGATTGTAATATATATTCTGATCACGGGATTAGAATAATATTCTGATCACAACCTGAACTGCCTGAGTAACGCGCATGAACTTCCCTCTATATGAACCCGACCTTCGGGCTATCTTCGCAACTGTGGCATTCCCCACGAATTATTCTGGTTAGTCGTGTTCTATATGATGTTAGTGTGATCTAGAAACGTTCTTTAGCAACTAAATATCGGTTTTAAATAGGAATCTTGCTCGTTGACGAATTTTGCTCTCGGGTTGTGATGAAATCGCGTTTTTTTGCAATTTTACTACCTGATTTGTTCGACCTGAACTTCTCCCAGTGCTAGGTTGAACTTCCACCAACATTGCTCAAATGGGGCTTGCGATATACCGTTGCAAATCTATGGACACCAGTATCATGACCCAAGTTAAATTTTTGGCAAAATGTAAGCGGTTTAAGAGCAGTTTTGAAAACTGTTTTTTCTTCATACAAAAAACATGAATTGTATTTTTGATCGCATTTCTAAACCGTTTATCGAAATGAGGCAAGTAATATGTCGTTGGAAAGCTGCTGCAAAACCGCTCCTTCCACATGTTGAAAGTTTTCTCTAATTCCCTACGGTTAAAGAGTAATTTGGAAAATCGTAAAATTTCGCAAACCGAACAGCCGAGTTCGTATTTTCGATATCATTTCTAAATGGCTAATCCAATTGAGGCAAATGATATGGCGTTGGAAAGCTTATGAAAATGCGCTACTTTTTCATGTAGAAAGTTTTTTCTAGTTTTGAACGGTTTAAGAGTAATTTAAAAAGGTACAAGTTCCATCGAGTTCGTATTTTTGATCTATTTTTTAACTGCATGTTCGAATGCAGCAAATGATATGGCGTTGGAAAGCTTGAGGAAATGCGAAACTTTCTGGTATATATTGTTTCTCCTAATTCCTTACTATTTTAAGTCAATTTTGAAAATGGCTAAAAACATATTTTCGCCGTAATTTCTGCAAACTTTATCGGAATGGGGCAAATAATATACCATTGAAAAGCTAAGGAAAATGCAAAACTTTTTTATGTTGATGGTTTTCTATGATTGCTAGCTGTTTTCAAGTAATTTCGAAAATGACGAGATCATTCGTTCTGACTTTATCGCGAAACAGATTCTTCGAAAATGCACCGCGTGAAGAACCTGAACTTCTCGGCATGTCTACTTGAACTCCACTCTGTTTTTCACGTGCTTTTTTGCCCGTAGCTCTCCATCCACTCACCAAAATTGAGCAAGTAATATACCGGTGGAAGCTGATGTAAACATGTAACTTTCCCGTGTTGATCATTTTTTCACACTCGTGACGGTTTTAAAAGTTTTTCAACTCAAATTCATTCACTATAGTAGTCAAACTTCCTGCTGTTTTCACGTTGAACTTTTGTGACGTATTTTTGTTTGTTATTTTCTCATCCATTTCGTCAGTGTTACATAAATGATATTCTTTTTGTACAAACTTCTCTCATAATATTTTTTTAACTTTCTCCGACTGAGGACTTGAACTTACACAAATGATATTCCTGTCGTTTTGAAGTAAATTAGAGAAATGACGAGATCATGATTTCCGCCTTCATTGCGAATGGAAACACACTGCGTGAAGTAGTTGAACTTCTCGGGTATGTCTGCTTGAACCTCACTCTGTTTTTTACGTGCTGTTTTTTGCACTGCGTGAAGTAGTTGAACTTCTGGGGCATGTATGTTTTAACTTCACTTTGTTTCACTTTATTGTTTTTTTCTTATATGAAATACACACCATGTAGTACGTGAACTTCTGGTCGTTATCACTTTGAACTTCTCTCTGGTTTGAGAGAATTATTTTAAAACACAAAAAACAACATATTTTTTATGTATTTTTGGACATCTAAATACACACTGAACCTCTCTCACAAGAAGTTTTTGAACTTTTCCTCGCTGAGCACTTGAACTTCTAGCAACCATTTTTTCGTTTATGAGTTGTTTTTAAAAGTGCAAAAAATGGCGTCGTGTTTTTTATTTTTTGAACAGGTAAATACTAGGTTTTAATAACCGACGAACTTCTCTATTATATCAATTTGAACTTCACCTTTTTTATATTTGAGTAAAGAATTGTATTCAATTTTTATATGGAAAAAATTGAACATGGAAATACAATGTGAACCTCTCTCGCAAGAATTTTTGAACTTCTTCGGACAGAGCACTTGAACTTCTTTCAACAAACCTTTTAAGCTTTTATTTTTCTATACTTTTATTCTCACCTGAAATGCATTCCTTGCAGTACTTGAACTTCTCGTTGTTTTCATTATGAACTTCAGTCACATTTTAGTGCATACGTTGAATTACATGCAATTGAAGATCGGATATCATTTTTTGCTATTTTTAAAACATGTAATTGGAGGTAGAACGTCTCACAATATAACTTCTGAACCGTGCATGGGGGTGCACGTGAACTTCTTGCAACAAATATGAGTTTTTATATTCTTCGAAATCCTATGTTATTTCAAATTGAACTTCTTAGTCTTAAACATTTTTTTAGAAATGGAAATAATTTGAGTTTTCCGTAAACATCAAGCTACTCCTTTTATTTTTATTTGAACTTCTTTAATTTTATTCTTTAGTAAACACACACACACACACACACATAATATAACAACACCCACACACTGATGCTCACATGTTGTTTTCCCCTTCTTTCAATATACACATTGAACGGCACTAGTAGCTAGGATGAACTTCTCTCTTTCAACTACCTTTCCACACAATAATATATGAACTTCTCGGAACATAAATTTCATTGAGCACTTTTCTACACACAGAACACACATGAAGGAGGTTGAAGATGTGCACACGGGATGCATCAACATGTAGGAAAGTTTAGTACTAACTAGCACACGGGAATGAAAGATGTATCAGAAGAAATGCTTACACATCTCGAATCAAAGACGGACCATAGGAGAACAACAGCAGAATTTTGTCTAGAAACAAAGTTCATAACACTACAATCTACCTCCCAAAACAACACTAGACTTGGGGGGATTTATTCCTCTATTTTGATGTTGCGCCTTTTTATGGGTTG
Organism: Triticum urartu; assembly: GCF_003073215.2. Lineage (NCBI taxonomy): Eukaryota > Viridiplantae > Streptophyta > Magnoliopsida > Poales > Poaceae > Triticum > Triticum urartu. Next base: position 159,313,244 of record NC_053024.1, read on the forward strand.
ATCCCAATCAAAACACACCAATCTTCATGCTTTTTTTAACTTGTTTTCAACCTGCACAACCGTAAGATACGAACTAGTTGATGGAATTTTCCACATCGAAATAGGCATACACAAGGATGAGGAAGGGAACGTGAGGAGGACGCACTTGTGGACGCGTCGCGCTCATGGATGGAGGAGCTCGCCGGAGACAGCACCGCCTCCATGAGTGTGAGATGCATCGTGAAGGAGTCATCCTGCTGCTGTAGAAGGATGTGGACTGCAGCGACCCACTTGTGTTGCTGACACATGTGTGAGGACGAGCGAGCAGCAAGTTGCAGTGGCAGGTCAGCATCTACAGAACCTGTGGGCGGCGGCTCCCCGACATTGGGAGGCGCGCGATGGGAAGGTGTTGGGCGGCAGTCGCACCAGGAAGTAGGCGGTGGTGGCTAGCTAGTGAATTAATAAAGCTACATATAGGAATGCAATGAAGTGAGTATATCCAAGCATCAATTCAAAGTGTTTTATCATGACTTAGACATAAATGAAACTCACCATCACTGTTGCAGTTCAGTCGTACATGGAGTTGATCAGCAGCTTATATAATTTAGAGGCCACATCACAAGTACTACAAACAAAAGAATAGAATACATTTTCCAGTGCCCGACTTTGAGAAGCTGTACATACTACTGTACGTAGCTAGCAGCATGAAACATCATGTACTCCTTCCATCCGAGAAAGTTTGTGCCTCAAATGGATGTATCTAGCACTAACTTGATGCTAGATACATCCATTTGAAGAACAAACTTGGGACAAGCTTTTTCGGACGGAGGGAGTACCAATTAACTACAACAGAGCTCTATACTGTTTTTTGATTAGTACAATGCAACAATATTTTTTCTCAATTATACAGTGGGTACTACTCCAGTTTCAGAACTGGAAACCAAAGTTAATTACTTCCCTCTAGAACACAAACAAATCACCAGAGCAACCTCATCTGACTGAAGAAACAACACATTGGACTGGAGAAGATCAACATGTTGGATTGCAGCCTTACAAATTACTGAAGAAAATGGTGGTCTGCAAAATATTGAGAGAGAGAGAGGGAGAAGGAAGATGAGTTACCTTGTCGACCTCGATCCCGGAGGCAGCGAGACAACCTCAATCCTGGAGGCGTCAGCAGCGAGCGGTGGGGCTGCAATAGGGGATAGGACGGAGGAGTTTCTTTTTGCAGTACATATGCAAAACATACGAACTCTGTAACCAATAGGTTGCAATTCATATAGAACTTGAATTTACCACTCAGAATAATTTCCCAAATTGATGACCTTCCCACTCAGGATTATTCTCCCATATCTTGGAAACAAATATCCCAAAGAACTTTACACACAGGGAAGAATCTATACTAAAATGGAAGAAACAAATTCCAGCAAACTTGTACATAGCACATAATCAGAACTTGTTCTTTTGCGTCAATTTACAGTATGGTGTCCATCAGTAGCTGAGAGAGAGGTTCCTATTAGCGCCTGAGAAGACCACTGTCGCTGCTTTTTTTGTGCGCTGACCTGGTTCTCCTGTAGCACATGATGGAGGAGACCTTCCAAACCTTTTGTACCTTGTCGATGGGGAAGGTCGATGAGAGTGGTCCGGAAGGTCGATGAGAGACGCCGAGGAAGGTCAGTAAGAGGCGCCACAAGAAGTAATGCTCCAGGGATGGCGAACATATGGCCATCTTGCAGCGACGTGGGAAGTTGCTCAGGGAAGCCATGGTGTGCAGGGTGGCGACCATGAAAGGCCTCCACGGAGGAGCGCGAGCGGCTGCAACAAAAAGGAGCCGCCGACGGCTGCGTGGCCGGAGGCTGGATGCAGTGTTGGCTAGCGGCATCGCCGAAGTTGAGGAGCAGGATACGGACGAGTACCAAAAGTGTCTCCCGCCGGAGAGCACGAAGCCATGGCGCACCCAGGTAAATGCGACGGGGCAGGAGTGCGGGACGTGGCAGCTACATCGAGTTGGTTGCCGGACGACAAGGATGGGAGGGGCGCAAGCTGGGCTGGGATCTGACCCAGAGATAGAGAAGCGACCGGGGGATCTCGCCTGGAATGCGTGGTGGTGGATCTGACCGTCTTCGGCCGGACCCGTCCGTGGCGGTGCTTAGGGGCGACCTGCATCGGGCGGCGGAGGCGCTCGGGGGGGAGTCCTGCTCCGGGAGGCGGTGTTCAAGGTTGGTGGAGGGGCGCACTGGTGGGTGGGAGGAGAGGTTGATGTTGAGGCCTGTGCGGGGGCGGATAGAGGGGTTGGTTGCCGGCACCGGCGGGGTGGGTTTGGGTCGCCGCGCAGGATTGAGGCGTCGGTCAGGAGGTGAGGAAACATCCCGTCTGGCCTATATAGGGTTGCCGTGATCCAAATAATTATTCTAATTTTAAGATTAGAATAGTGTTGTCCTATATATATATATATCTGAAATAGAAAAGGTTAAAAATTTAACAACAAACTATCGCGTCTCATAAAGATTCATAATGTGATAGCCACGAACACTGAACCCAATGCTCCAGAGAAATGTTGCAAAAAATTAGTACAAAAGGAGACCATCATTAATCTGATCTCTATACACATATGTCATTGTTTTTCCAGCTCATAGCTTCTTGCCACTAAAATACTACTCCAAGAGCAGTAGTAAACAATATACAGTACAACTCAAAGGGTAGGAGGGGAAAGTCCATGAAAGTAGTGTTGTGCCCGAGCCTCGAGGCAGCCGAGAAGAACCCCCTTCCACACATGTTCTTTAGAATGAAAATCCTATGGCAAGATTAATACAGATGGCATTTACTACTTCTTCTAGTGGACACAAAAAATGTATGAAGATTTACTCCTTCGACAACATCTAGAAATTCAATTAGCTCACCGCAAATCCATATAGCTTGTCCGACCAAATAAGTACAAGCCTCCAAATAGCCCACGATTTTGCTCCGAATTAAGATATACTTTTCTGAAATTAGCCTGGGAGAAAATAATATAACCAGAAAGGGAGATTGGGAAAAGAGAGAACCGAGTAGGTGGGGTGGGGAGGGGATGCGGACCATGGTGGGCTTGAGGAAGGGTGGCGGACGTCCCTGTCCAGTGCCACCACAAAGCGTACGTCCTGACGGCGGTGCGGCGCACGGTGAGGGCCTTGGCGGCCTCCCGCAGCTCCACACCACCCACTCCTTCAGGTCGTGGAGCTCCCACTATCCATCCGCCTAACCTGCCCAGCCCCATAGCCCTTACTGTAGAAACCGGCCCGGGGTGGGTGATGGAGGCCAAGTGAGGGAGCCCTGGATTAGGGGGTGTCCGGATAGCCGTACTATACCTTCGGCCGGACTCTTAGACTATGAAGATACAAGATCGAAGACTTCGTCCCGTGTCCGGAAGGGATTTTCCTTGGCGTGGAAGGCAAGCTTGGCGATACGGATATGTAGATCTCCTACCATTGTAACCGACTCTGTGTAACCCTAGCCCTCTCCGGTGTCTATATAAACCGGAGGGTTTTAGTCCGTAGGACGAACAACAATCATACCATAGGCTAGCTTCTAGGGTTTAGCCTCTCTAATCTCGTGGTAGATCTACTCTTGTACTACCCATATCATCAATATTAATCAAGCAGGACGTAGGGTTTTACCTCCATCAAGAGGGCCCGAACCTGGGTAAAACATCGTGTCCCCTGCCTCCTGTTACCATCCGCCTAGACGCACAGTTCGGGACCCCCTACCCGAGATCCGCCGGTTTTGACACCGACATTGGTGCTTTCATTGAGAGTTCCTCTATGTCGTTACTTTTAGGCCCGATGGCTTCTCCGATCATTCACAGCGATGCGATCCAAGGTGAGACCTTTCTCCCCGGACAGATCTTCGTATTCAGCGGCTTTGCACTGCGGGCCAATTCGCTTGGCCGTCTGGAGCAGATCGAAAGCTCCGCCCCTGGCCGTCAGGTCAGATTTGGAAGTTTAAACTACACAGCGAACCTCCGCGAAGACTTGATCTTCGACGGATTCGAGCCGCAGCCGAGCGCGCCGCACTGTCATGATGGGCATGATCTAGCTCTGCCGCCGAACAGTGCCCTGGAGGCCGCACCCGCATCAGCTCTGACCCTTAATTCGGAGCCAACTGCGCCAATCGAGGATGGGTGGTTGGACACCGCCTCGGGGGCTGCAATCTCTACGGCGACCGAGCCGAACACCAGCCCTATTCTCTGCGAAGCCCGTGACTCCAAGGAGCCGGACTCCTCTCCAGACTCCGAGCCCTCCGCGCCCCTACCGATCGAACCCGATTGGGCGCCGATCACGGAGTTCACCGCCGCGGACATCTTTCAGCACTCGCCCTTCGGCGATATTCTGAATTCACTAAAGTCTCTCTCTTTAGGAGATCCCTAGCCGAGCTATGGTCAGCAAGGTTGGGATGCGGATGATGAAGAAATTCAAAGCCCACCCACCACCCACTTTGTAGCCACTGTCGACGACTTAACCGACATGCTCGACTTCGACTCCGAAGACATCGACGGTATGGACGCCGATGCAGGAGACGATCAAGAACCAGCGCCTATGGGGCACTGGAAAGCCACCTCGTCGTATGATATATACATGGTGGACACCCCAAAAGAAGGCAATGGCGATGGAACAGTGGAGGATGACCCCTCCAAGAAGCAGCCTAAGCGCCAGCGTCAGCGGCGCCGCTCTAAATCCCGCCAAAGCAAAAACGGTGATTCCGGCACGGGAGATAATAACACCCTGGACAGTGCCGAAGACAACCACCTCCAGCAAGATTCAGCACAGGAGGATGGAGAAGCCAGCCCTCATGAGAGAGCGGCAGACAGAGAGGTTGAGGACGATAATTATATGCCTCCCTCCGAAGACGAGGCAAGCCTCGACGACGACGAATTTGTCGTGCCGGAGGATTCCGTCGAACAAGAGCGTTTCAAACACAGGCTTATGGCCACGGCGAGCAGCCTCAAGAAAAAACAGCAACAGCTTAGAGCTGATCAAGATTTGCTAGCCGACAGATGGACTGAAATCCTTGCGGCCGAAGAGTATGAACTCGAACGCCCCTCCAAGAGCTACCCAAAGCGCAAGTTGCTACCCCGACTAGAGGAGGAAGCACCTAAACCTACATCACTAGCGCATGATGCGGCCGATCGGCCACCCCGTGGCCGTGACAGAGAAGCCTCTCGGCCCTCCACTCAAGCCGCACCCCGGTGCCGCTAAAAAAATACCAAGGCATGGGAAAATGCGCCAGAGCGCCAGACCTGTGAGGGAGGACAAGGCAAGGCAAACAAGATCGATCTACGGATCACGTGGGCGCCCCACGGCACGAGACGGTAATCGTCACTCCGGATACAGTAAATCCGGCCGGGCCGAACACAGTAGACAAAGCTTGTTTGAGCTGCGTCGTGATGTAGCCCAATACAGAGGCGCCGCACACCCACTATGCTTCACAGATGAAGTAATGGATCATCAAATCCCCGAGGGTTTCAAACCCGTGAACATCGAATCATACGATGGCACAACAGATCCTGCGGTATGGATCGAGGACTATCTCCTTCATATCCACATGGCCCGCGGTGATGACCTACACGCCATCAAATACCTCCCACTCAAGCTTAAAGGACCAGCTCGGCATTGGCTTAACAGCTTGCCAGCAGAATCAATTGGTTGTTGGGAGGACCTGGAAGCCGCATTCCTCGACAATTTCCAGGGCACTTATGTGCGACCACCAGACGCCGATGACCTAAGCCACATAATTCAGCAGCCAAAGAATCGGCCAGACAATTCTGGACACGGTTCCTAACCAAGAAAAATCAAATCGTCGACTGTCCGGACGCAGAGGCCCTAGCAGCCTTCAAGCATAACATCCGCGATGAGTGGCTTGCACGGCACCTAGGACAGGAAAAGCCGAAATCTATGGCAGCCCTCACGACACTTATGACCCGCTTTTGCGCGGGAGAAGACAGCTGGCTAGCTCGCAGCAATAACATGACCAAGAGCCCTGGTAATTCGGATACCAAGGACAAGCAGTGGCAGGTCGCGTCGCAACAAGCAAAAGCGCCGCATTAACGGCGACAATGCTGAGGATACGACAGTTAATGCCGGATTCAGAGGCTCTAAACCCGGTCAGCGGAAAAAGCCATTCAAAAGAAATACTCCGGGCCCGTCCAGTTTGGACGAATACTCGACCGCTCATGCCAGATACATGGCACCCCCGAAAAACCAGCCAATCACACCAACAGGGATTGTTGGGTGTTCAAGCAGGCAGGCAAGTTAAATGCCGAAAGCAGAGACAAGGGGCTGCATAGCGATGACGAGGAGGAGCCCCGGCCGCCGAACAACAGTGGACAGAAAGGGTTTCCCCCACAAGTGCGGACGGTGAACATGATATACGCAACCCACGTCCCCAAGAGGGAGCGGAAGCGTGCGCTAAGGGACGTATACGCGATGGAGCCAGTCGCCCCAAAGTTCAACCCATGGTCTTCCTGCCCGATCACTTTGATCGAAGGGACCACCCCACTAGCATCCGTCATGGCGGATTCGTCGCATTGGTTCTAGACCCAATTATTGACGGATTTCACCTCACTAGAGTCCTTATGGACGGCGGCAGCAGGAACCTGCTTTACCAGGATACAGTGCGGAAAATGGGCATCGATCCCTCGAGGATTAAACCCACTAAAACGACCTTTAAAGGCGTCATACCAGGTGTAGAGGCCAACTGTACAGGCTCAGTTACACTTGAAGTGGTCTTCGGATCTCCGGATAATTTCCGAAGCGAGGAGTTAATCTTCGACATAGTCCCGTTCCGCAGTGGCTATCACGCACTGCTCGGGCGAACCGCATTTGCCAAGTTCAATGCGGTGCCGCACTACGCATACCTCAAGCTCAAGATGCCAGGCCCTCGAGGCGTCATCACGGTCAATGGAAACACCGAACGCTCTCTCCGAACGGAGGAGCATACGGCGGCTATCGCAGCGGAAGTACAAAGCAGCCTCTCAAGGCAATTCTCCAGTCCGGCCATTAAACGTCTGGACACCGTCAAGCGCGCCCGGAGTAACCTACAACAAGACCGCCTGGCACGTTCCGAGCAAGCGTAGCAATGCGGCCCCAACCCCAGCCCTCGCGAACTTGCGAAACCAGTGTTGCGCGTACATAACTACGCTCTGGAAATACCATGGGCACAGGGGGAGGGGCACCATCACGGCACGCCCGAAACGCGGCTTAAACCGCACTAGGGGCTGCCGATTTCTTAATTTTCTCTTATTTTCAGGACTCCATTCTTCGGAAGGCTTGTCCGGCAGTACAATTGCCGCACAAACGATACAACCAGGGAAGCAGAAACTACGCCGCACTATGGAACTCTAAGGTGGTCTCTATAACGAGCAGTATACCTGTTTCACATAACATTCCGCAGCTTGCCCCTGGAAAGGACATGTTAAATAGTCCCATCTTTTGCTTATTGCAGTATTTGTATCGTTCTGCTTTGATCGCAGCTTTTTTAAATAAACAATGCATAGCTTCCGTCTATTATTGCATTACTCTTTTTTATGAATATATGTTCATTAATGACATGTTGCACCCGTACACTTTGGTACGGCCAATACGCCAGGGGCTTAAGTACCCCACAATACGGTGTGAGAAGTCCGAACACTTTCACAAGTGCGGCACCCCGAACTTATAGCATTATATGCATCGGCTCCGAATCATGTCTTGGGTCAATAGTTGGGTTTGCCCGGCTCCTATGTTTTGGTACCTTACGTTCCGTTATATCGGCTAAGGTAGCACTAGGAGAACTACTGCGATTGTGCCCCAGTTGAGCTGGGCTAAGCACCTCAGTAGAGAAAGCTAAAACTGACCGTCATGATGAGGCGAGAGCTGGTCGCTGTTCGAGAGGTTTTCGAGTCCCTAAAGACTTATGCCGCTTAGAGCGAGGAGTCGGCTTTGTCCGGCCTAGGCGTGGATAGCGCCCCGAACTCGGTCTTCCGAACACTAGGGGCTTCGCCGAAATTTAAAATTATAGAATTCTATGGCTAAGTGAGAGTGTTCAAGCATTATAGTCCGATTGCCTTGTTCGTTGTGTTGAGCGCCTCCCTCGAAGGACCCAAGAATGGGAAAAAGAGCGCTCATGTTTATCCCGAACACCCCAGCACTCGTGGCATGGGGGCAGAAGCCGACGACTCGCCATCTCTCAAATTTGATAAACGGCCGCACAGAAGGTAATATTTTAAATTCAAAAGCGTTGCTTAGCGCATATGAACAAGTTTTCAGCGTACAGGATCACAAATGCGAGTTTACTCAAAAATTACATCTTTGGAGCATTCATCCGCTATAAGGCGGGCACCCTTCAGGACGCCCTCATAATACGCTTCCGGGACGCGATGCTCCTTGCCCGGCGGCGGCCCGTCCTTCACCAGCTTCTCCGCATCCATCTTGCCCAGTGCACTTTAGCACGGGCAAGCGCCCTACGGCACCTTCGATGCAGACGGAGCGCTTGATTACTTCAAGCCGTGGACAGGCATCCACCAGCCGCCTCACCAGCCCGAAGTAGCTCCCAGGCAGAGCCTCTCCAGGCCAAAGCCGAACTATGAGGCCCTTTATGGCCTGTTCGGCCACCTTGTGGAGCTCGACCATTTGCTTCAGCTGGTCGCTCAAGGCCACCAGGTGTCCGGCTCAGCCATACTGAGACCAGAACACCTTCTCTGTCGAGCTCCCTCCTCGGCTCGGTAGTAGGGCGGCGATCAGACGCACTACGGGGCAAATCTGCGAATGCTTCCTGGAGAGCTCGGACTCGGGTAAGTAACAAGTAATTCACTTTCACGTGCTTGCTTTGGCATATGAATGCCTTACCCGCCGCTATCTTTCTTCATATCTCAATTTCTTGGAAGGGCTTTCTGGGCTTCGGCCTTGGCAGACTTCGCGCTTTCGAGGGCTGCCGCAAGCTCGGACGCTTGGGTCTTCGAGTCAAGCTCCTAACTCTCGTGTTTTTTCACGAGAGCCTGGAGCTCTTTCTCCACCTCCTCCACCCGCGCCTCCTGCTTCCCTCTCTCTGTACGCTCCGCGGCCGCTCTGTTTTCGGCCTCAGACAGCGCTTTCTTAAGGGTTGCCACCTCGGTCGTGGCCCCTATAATAGCACGTTGATCCTGTCATTTTTTGCAACCACATCTTCTCTATATACTTGCGCAAAGTATTACTTACCTTCCTTCTCCTCGAGTTGCCTCTTGGCATGGCCGAGCTCGTTCTCGGACCACGCGAGGTTTTGCTTCAGCTTATCCACCTCCGCAGTCAGTGCGGCGGAGGCCAGCAGCGAAGCCTGCATACGCATATTGACTTGATTATGTAGACTCCTGCGAAATGTTATTAGATCTTCTATTCGGCTTTTCTTTCCGAACGCCGAACAGAGCATCAGGGGCTACTGTCTATGCGGTAATATTTTTTACATATTCTTTGCTTACCTCAAAGCCTGTTAGAAGGCTGGCACAGGCTTCAGTCAGTCCGCTCTTGGCGGACTGAACCTTCTGGATCACCGCACTCATAATAGTGTGGTGCTCCTCGTTGATGGAGGCGCCGTTAAGCACCTACAGCAAATTGTCCGGTGCCTCCGGTTGGACGGAGGTCGCCGACTTGGTAGGCTTGCTCCTCTTGGAAGGAGGCTGCCTACCGGAGTCCGGAACCGTTGAAGGTTCCGGTGCGGTGTCCGGCTCAAGGCCGGACTTGGAGCCCTTGGGGGTTCTATCCCCTTTACGCCTGGAGTCCGGGAGGTCGCCTTGTGGCGCCTCGAGGACCACCTCCTCCTGGCTTGGAACCTGTTGGGACGCCACCTCGGCGTCGTCCGTAGGGGGGGAGGTAGCCGTCGGAAGCGAATTCACATCCGACGAATCCAGGGAACCGCTCGACGACACGTCGAGCCGGTCTTTGGGTGGACTGCATAAACATGTTCGACGTAAGGAAAAGCTGTGCAATGGGGGAATACTATGAATCACTCTGGTATCCGGATACTTACGATCTCGCCAGGGGCTTGGCCCTGTGCGGCCACTCCTCTTCGCCGTCGTCGGCGTTGGTGGAGTAGTCCGAAGGAGGGGTCTTCCCCTTCTTGGACCCTTCGGCCTCCCCAGTTGGGGCGGCCTTCCTTTTCTTCCCTCCCCCCGCTGGAGGGGGAGAGGTCTCTTCTTCCTCCTCCTCATCTTCATGGGAGGAGTGCGCCTTGGAGTCGTCGAATGATGAATCTGACACCTCCTGGTGCCGGGCACTCTTTCGAGTTCCCATGGCCTTCTTCTTGGCCTTCTTCTCCGGCACCACATAGGGTGCCGGAGCCAGCAGCTTCGCCAAGCGAGCGTCTGCTGGGCCTTCGGGAAAAGGAGCCGGACAATTGATCTGTCCGGACGTCTCCTGCCAATCCTGTCAGGTAAGGGAGCTTAGATCCCGCATGGAGTCAAACTATGAAAAACTAATACCCTGTAAAAGGTAAAAACAGCTTACCGCACGAGCGTGACGCTGCGTGCTGAATCCGCGATCCTCGGTAGCGGATGCGGGGGCCTCGGCGCCCTTGAAAAGCACCTTCCAGGCATCTTCGTACGTCGTGTCGAAGAGCCTGCTCAGAGTTCGGTGCCGCGCCGGGTCGAACTCCCACAGGTTGAAAGCCCGTTGTTGACACGGGAGGATCCGGCGGATGAGCATAACCTGGACTACGTTGACAAGTTTGAGCTTCTTGTCCACCAGGGTTTGGACGCATGTTTGGAGTCCGGTCAGCTCTCCTTTTTTACCCCACGACAGGCCCGTCTCTTTCCAGGAGGTGAGCCGCGTAGGGGGTCCGGATCGGAACTGGGGCTGCGACCCATTCAGGGTCGCGCGGCTCGGTGATGTAAAACCACCCCGATTGCCACCCCTTTAGGGACTCCACGAAGGAGCCCTCGAGCCATAGGACGTTGGGCATCTTGCCCACCATGGCGCCTCCGCACTCCGCCTGGGTGCCGCGCACCACCTTCGGCTTGACATTGAAAGTCTTGAGCCATAGGCCGAAATGGGGGCGGATGCAGAGAAAGCCTCGCACACGACGATAAACGCCGAGATGTTGAGGACAAAGTTCGGGGCCAGATCGTGGAAATCCAGGCCATAGTAGAACATGAGCCCCCGGACAAATGGGTGGAGAGGGAAGCCCAGTCCGCGGAGGAAATGGGGGAGGAACACCACCCTCTCATGGGGCCTAGGGGTGGGGATGAGCTGCCCCTCTTCGGGAAGCCGGTGCGCAATGTCGTTAGACAAGTATCCGGCCTTCCTCAGTTTTTTGATGTGTCCCTCCGTACGGAGGAGACCATCCACTTGCCTCCCGCTCCGGACATGGCTGGAGAAGGTTGAGGTGGGGTGTGCGACTTGGGCGCTGGAGCTCGAGTGCGCGGAAATGGATAGGCAAAGGAGGAAGAAGGCGTGGATGAAAAGGTGGATCCTTATCCCCTTATATGGGCGGACGCGACTATGCCCACCAGCCTGGTAAAACTCGCTTATCTCCCAAGCGCCGTAATCAATGGCGCGGTTGGGTTACCCACGCCCGTATTGATGAGAATCCCGGAATAAGGGGACACGATCTCTGCTTTGACAAGACGTGCCAAGGAAACCGCCTCGCTAAACGCGCTGAAGGTGGGACAGTAAAACGATTCGAATAAAGACTTGGCCGTGGTGTGATGTCATGCTACGGAATACGTCAGCAGATTAGATTTGTGTAAATATTATTCTCTCTATGGCAATATGTGGAAACTTATTTTGCAGAGCCGGACACTACCTTTGTGTTCAAAATCTTCTATGAAGTACTTGGAGGAGGAACCCGCCTTGCAATGCCGAAGACAATCTGCGCGCCGGACTCGTCGTCATTGAAGCCTGGTTCAGGGGCTACTGAGGGAGTCCTGGATTAGGGGGTGTCCGGATAGCCGGACTATACCTTCAGCCGGACTCCTGGACTATGAAGATACAAGATTGAAGACTTCGTCCCGTGTCCGGAAGGGACTTTCCTTGGCGTGGAAGGCAAGCTTGGCGATACGATATGTAGATCTCCTACCATTGTAACCGACTCTGTGTAACCCTAGCCCTCTCCGGTGTCTATATAAACCGGAGGGTTTTAGTCCGTAGGACAAACAACAATCATACCATAGGCTAGCTTCTAGGGTTTAGCCTCTCTGATCTCGTGGTAGATCTACTCTTGTACTACCCATATCATCAATATTAATCAAGCAGGACGTAGGGTTTTACCTCCATCAAGAGAGGAATCTTGTAATACTGCTTTGCTGAATCTTGTCATGAAAGATCAATTTGCTGGCCTTCCTAGTGAAGATGCCGCTACCCATCTAAACAGCTTTGTTGATTTATGTGATATGCAAAAGAAGAAAGATGTGGATAATGATATTGTTAAATTGAAGCTATTTCCGTTTTCGCTTAGAGATCATGCTAAAACTTGGTTCTCTTCTTTGCCTAAAAATAGTATTGATTCATGGAATAAGTGCAAAGATGCTTTTATCTCTAAGTATTTTCCGCTAAGATCATCTCTCTTAGAAACGATATTATGAATTTTAAGCAACTTGATCATGAGCATGTTGCACAAGCTTGGGAGAGGATGAAATTAATGATACGTAATTGCCCTACACATGGTTTGAATTTATGGATGATTATACAAATTTTGCTGGATTGAATTTTGCTTCTAGAAATCTTTTAGATTCGGCCGCGGGAGGCACTTTTATGGAAATCACTTTAGGAGAAGCTACTAAACTCCTAGATAATATTATGGTTAATTATTCTCAATGGCATACTGAAAGATCTTACTAGTGTCATGCGATAGAAGAAATTAATGTTTTGAGTGGAAAGATGGATGAACTTATGAAATTGTTTGCTAATAAGAGTGTTTCTTCTGATCCTAATGATATGCCTTTGTCTACTTTGATTGAGAATAATAATGAATCTATGGATGTGAATTTTGTTGGTAGGAACAATTTTGGTAACAATGCGTATAGAGGAAACTTTAATTCTAGGCCGTTCCCTAGTAATTCCTCTAATAATTATGGTAATTCCTACAACAACTCTTATGGAAATTTTAATAAGATGCCCTCTGATTTTGAGACTAGTGTTAAAGAATTTATGAATTCGCAAAAGAATTTCAATGCTTTGCTTGAAGAAAAATTGCTTAAGATTGATGAGTTGGCTAGGAACGTGGATAGAATTTCTCTTGATGTTGATTCTTTGAAACTTAGATCTATTCCACCTAAGCATGATATCAATGAGTCTCTCAAAGCCATGAGAATTTCCATTGATGAGTGCAAAGAAAGAACCGCTAGGATGCGTGCTAAGAAAGATTGCTTTGTAAAAGCGTGTTCTTCTAGTTTTCATGATAATAATGATGAAGATCTAAAAGTGATTGGTGTGTCTCCTATTAAGTCTTTGTTTGCCAATATGAATCTTGATAAAGATGGGACTGGAGATGAGTCAACTTTAGTTAGAAGGCGTCCCAATGATTCAGAGTTTTTAGATCTTGATGCAAAAATTGGTAAAAGTGGGATTGAAGAGGTCAAAACTTTACATAGCAATGAACCCACTATTTTGGATTTCAAGGAATTTAATTATGATAATTGCTCTTTGATAGATTGTATTTCCTTGTTGCAATCCATGTAAAATTCTCCTCATGCTTATGATCAAAACAAAGCTTTCACTAAACATATCGTTGATGCTTTAATGCAATCTTATGAAGAAAAACTTGAATTAGAAGTTTCTATCCCTAGAAAACTTTATGATGAGTGGGAACCTACTATTAAAATTAAGATTAAAGATCATGAATGCTATGCTTTATGTGATTTGGGTGCTAGTGTTTCCACAATTCCAAAAACTTTGTGTGATGTGTAGGTTTCCGTGAATTTGATGATTGTTCTTTAAATTTTGCATCTTGCGGATTCCACCATTAAGAAACCTATGGGAAGGATTAATGATGTTCTTATTGTTGCAAATAGGAATTATGTGCCCATAGATTTCATTGTTCTTGATATAGATTGCAATCCTACTTGTCCTATTATTCTTGGTAGACCTTTCCTTAGAACGATTGGTGCAATTATTGATATGAAAGAAGGAAATATTAGATTCCAATTTCCATTAAGGAAAGGCATGGAACACTTTCCTAGGAAGAAAATTAAATTACCTTATGAATCTATTATGAGAGCCACTTATGGATTGCATACCAAAAGATGACAAATACCTAGATCTATTCTTGTTTTTATGCCTAGCTAGGGGCGTTAAACGATAGCGCTTGTTGGGAGGCAACCCAATTTTATTTTTGTTCCTTGCTTTTTGTTCCTGTTTAGTAATAAATAAATTCATCTATCCTCTGTTATGATTGTGTTTTTTATGTTTTAATTAGTGTTTGTGCCAAGTAAAGCCTTTAGGATCTTCTTGGATGATTGTTATTTGATCTTGCTGAAAAAAACAGAAAGTATGCGCTCACGAGAATAATTTTCATTTTTTACCAGAGAGCGATAAAATACTATTACAACTGAGTAGATCAATATACAAATTATTTAGGTCCTAATTTGGTAGAATTTTTGGAGTTACAGAAGTATTTCGAAACCTACAGATTGCTACAGACTGTTCTGTTTTTGACAGATTCTGTTTTTTTCGTGTGTTGTTTGCTTATTTTGATGAATCTATGGCTAGTATCGGGGGGTATGAACCATAGAGAAGTTGGAATACAGTAGGTTTAACACCAATATAAATAAAGAATGAGTTCATTACAGTACCTTAAGTGGTGATTTGTTTTCTTATACTAACGGAGCTCATGAGATTTTCTGTTGAGTTTTGTGTTGTGAAGTTTTCAAGTTTTTGGGTAAAGATTTGATGGATTTTGGAACAAGGAGTGGCAAGAGCCTAAGCTTGGGGATGCCCAAGGCACCCCAAGGTAAAATTCAAGGACAACCAAAAGCCTAAGCTTGGGGATGCCCCGGAAGGCATCCCCTCTTTCGTCTTCATCCTATCGGTAACTTTACTTGAGGCTATATTTTTATTCACCACATGATATGTGTTTTGCTTGGAGCGTCTTGTATGATTTGAGTCTTTGCTTTTTAGTTTACCACAATCATCCTTGCTGTACACACCTTTTGGGAGAGACACACATGAATCGAAATTTATTAGAATACTCTATGTGCTTCACTTATATCTTTTGAGCTAGATAATTTTGCTCTAGTGCTTCACTTATATTTTTTAGAGCACGGTGGTGGTTTTATTTTGTAGAAATTATTGATCTCTCATGCTTCACTTATATTATTTTGAGAGTCTTTTAGAACAGCATGGTAATTTGCTTTGGCTATAAAACTAGTCCTAATATGATAGGCATTCAAGATGGGTATGATAAAAACTTTCATATAGAGTGCATTGAATACTATGATTCTTGATAGATGTTTTGAGATATAAAGGTGGTAATGTTAGAGTCATGCTAGTTGGGTAATTGTGAAATTGAGAAATACTTGTGTTAAAGTTGGCAAGTCCGTAGCATGCACGTATGGTAAACGTTGTGTGACAAATTTGAAGCATGGGGTGTTCTTTGAGTGCTTTCCTTATGAGTGGCGGTCGGGGACGAGCGATGGTCTTTTCCTACCAATCTATCCCTCTAGGGGCATGCGTAGTAGTACTTTGCTTCGAGGGCTAATAAACTTTTGCAATAAGTATATGAGTTCTTTATGACTAATGTGAGTCCATGGATCATACGCACTCTTACCTTTCCGCAATTTTCTAGCCTCTTCGGTACCGTGCATTGCCCTTTCTCACCTTGAGAGTTGGTGCAAACTTCGCCGGTGCATCCAAACCCCGTGATATGATACGCTCTTCATCACACATAAACCTCCTTATATCTTCCTCAAAACAGCCACCATACCTACCTATTATGGCATTTCCATAGCCATTCCGAGATATATTGCCATGCAACTTTCCACTGTTCCTTATTATGACACGCTCCATCATTGTCATATTGCTTTGCATGATCATGTAGTTGACATCGTATTTGTGGCAAAGCCACTTTCATAATTCTTTCATACATGTCACTCTTGATTCATCGCATATCCCGGTACACCGCCGGAGGCATTCACATAGAGTCATATTTTTGTTCTAGTATCGAGTTGTAACATTGAGTTATGAGTAAATAAAAGTGTGATGATCATCATTACTAGAGCATTGTCCCATGTGAGGAAAAAAAAAGAAAGGCCAAAGAAGCCCAAATAAAAAAATGAGAGAAAAAGAGAGAAGGGACAATGTTACTATCCTTTTTCCACACTTGTGCTTCAAAATAGCACCATGGTCTTCATGATAGAGAGTTTCTTATTTTGTCACTTGCATATACTAGTGGGAATTTTTCATTATAGAACTTGGCTTGTATATTCCAATGATGGGCTTCCTCAAAATGCCCTAGGTCTTCGTGAGCAAGCAAGTTGGATGCACACCCACTTAGTTTCTTTTGATGAGCTTTCAATACACTTATAGCTCTAGTGCATCCGTTGCATGGCAATCCCTACTCCTTGCATTGACATCAATTGATGGGGCATCTCCATAGCCCGTTGATTAGCCGCGTCAATGTGAGACTTTCTCCTTTTGTCTTCTCACATAACCCCATCATCATATACTATTCCACCTATAGTGCTATATCCATGGCTTGCGCTCATGTATTGCGTAAGGGTTGAAAAGGCTGAAGCACGTTAAAAAGTATGAACCAATTGCTCGGCTTGTCATTGGGGTTATGCATGAGGGGAGCATTTTGTGTGACGAAAATGAAGCATGGCCAAACTATATGATTTTGTAGGGATAAGCTTTCTTTGGCTATGTTATTTTGATAAGACATAATTGCTTGGTTAGCATGCTTGAAGTATTACTATTTTTATGTCAATATTAAACTTTTATCTTGAATCTTTGGATCTGAACATTCATGCCACAATAAAGAGAATTACATTGAAAATTATGTTAAGGGAGCATTCCACATCAAAAATTCTGTTTTTATCATTTACCTACTCGAGGACGAGCAGGAATTAAGCTTGGGGATGCTTGATACGTCTCCAACGTATCTATAATTTTTGATTGTTCCATGCTATTATATTATCTGTTTTGGATGTTTAATGGGCTTTAATATACCTTTTTATATTATTTTTGGGACTAACCTATTAACCAAGCCCAGTGCAAATTGATGTTTTTTTGCCTATTTCAGTGTTTCGCAGAAAAGGAATATCAAACGGAATCCAAACGGAATGAAACCTTCACGAGGATCTTTTTTGGAACAAACGTGATCTAGGAGACTTGGAGTGGACGTCAAGGAAGCAGCGAGGCGGCCATGAGGTAGGAGGGCGCGCCCAGGGGGGCCAGGGCGCCCCCCACCCTCGTGGGCCCCTCAGCTCCACCGACCTACTTCTTTCGCCTATATATACTCTTATACCCTGAAACATCCGGGGAGAGCCACGAAACCACTTTTCCACCGCCGCAACCTTCTGTACCCGTGAGATCCCATCTTGGGGCCTTTTCCGGCGATCTGCCGGAGGGGGATTCGATCACGGAGGGCTTCTACATCAACACCATAGCCTCTCCGATGATGTGTGAGTAGTTTACCACAGACCTTCGGGTCCATAGTTATTAGCTAGATGGCTTCTTCTCTCTCTTTGGATCTCAATACAAAGTTCTCCTCGATTCTTGGAGATCTATTCGATGTAACTCTTTTGCGGTGTGTTTGCTGAGATCCGATGAATTGTGGGTTTATGAACTTGATTATCTATGAATATTATTTGATTCTTCTCTGAATTCTTATATGCATGATTTGATATCTTTGCAAGTCTCTTCGAATTATCAGTTTGGTTTGGCCTACTAGATTGATCTTTCTTGCAATGGGAGAAGTGCTTAGCTTTGGGTTCAATCTTGCGGTGTCCTTTCCCAGTGACAGCAGGGGCAGCAAGGCACGTATTGTATTGTTGCCATCGAGGATAAAAAGATGGGGTTTATATCATATTGCTTGAGTTTATCCCTCTACATCATGTCATCTTGCCTAATGCGTTACTCATTCTTATGAACTTAATACTCTAGATGCATGCTGGATAGCGGTCGATGTGTGGAGTAATAGTAGTAGATGCAGAATCATTTCGGTCTACTTGTCACGGACGTGATGCCTATATTCATGATCATTGCCTTAGATATCATCATAACTATGCGCTTTTCTATCAATTGCTCGGCAGTAATTTGTTCACCCACTGTAATACATGCTATCTTGAGAGAAGCCACTAGTGAAACCTATGGCCCCCGGGTCTACTTTACATCATATAAGTTTCCAATCTACAATTCTAGTTTACTATTTATTTTGCAATCTTTATTTTCCAATCTATACAACAAAAATACCAAAAATATTTATCTTATTATCTCTATCAGATCTCACTTCGTAAGTGACCGTGAAGGGATTGACAACCCCTTTATCGCATTGGTTGCGAGGTTCTTGTTTGTTTGTGCAGGTACTAGGCGACTTGCATGTAGTCTCCTACTGGATTGATACCTTGGTTCTCAAAAACTGAGGGAAATACTTACGCTACTTTGCTGCATCACCCTTTCCTCTTCAAGGGAAAACCAACACATGCTCAAGAGGTAGCAGTCTTCAACACGGCAAGCTAAGAACAATTGACTCAAAGGGCGGCTCTTAAACTGCGGCATAGTGTTTTTTTCTGAAAAAACAATTTAATCAACTTGGGCCTTGGAGAGCCTTGTAATAGGATAGTTTGAAAACCATGATCTGCCATGCCATCGTGCATGTTTTTTGCCTTTAAACTGCCGATGCATTTTCTATGTGCCTTTGATAAGTTTGCAAGGAAGATTATACTACTTTGCAATGCTCCTGCACACATAATAAACAGTATATGCCCTGGCGGTTTACACCAGCATGGGTCATAATGCCCAACAAATTTTTTTTGGTGAGTTTAACGTCTATAACCAGGGCGGGTTATCAAACTTCGCATATTCATATAACAAGTAAAAACACACCTATGAAATTATTTCACACTGCCGGCTTACATCGCCGAATCCATCGAGGGTGATAGCCCGAAGACTTATAGCGCATCACTCCAATTGTGCAATCAAAGTATACTAGCAACGTAACGTCTAAAGCCACAACGGGTTATCAAAACCCCAAATATTCTCAAATATGAGTCATAAAGATCAAGGCTACATGACCTGAATTGTTATAAACCATATGTTAATATGGAACAAAGATATGAACCCAAACAGTGTTCAGAGAAAATAACAAATCATAAAAAACGAGGTTTTGATAGGCCACCAAGCCAAAATTTCAAGTGCTTTCATGGGCAGCACAGCCACTAAGTTAATCCTTCATTCAACTCTGTAAGCCGGCCCTCACATGACCAACCACCGTTTTAACCTCGACAAGTTCAGGGTCTTTTACAAGATTGACTATTGAGAGTACGAAGGGTCATTATAGGATTACCTGGGCAGAGTGACAAGGACATACAGGCAGGATAACCCGAAATTTGGTGAATACAGCTGGCATACAAGTAGAGGGTAAACAAAGCTATGTTCATTGAACAGGAAGCCCCCAAGTGACCTATAATTAGCCATCAAGGCAGGATACCTATGTTTGAACTGCACACTGTAGCAAGTTCTCTTTGGTAACCTTTTAACTTGGGTAGGAAACCCCCAAGTCATTTGCAACAAGGCGTATAAGCCGGATCAAAAGGGTAGTTGTCGGTGTCAAAACCGGCGGATCTCGGGTAGGGGGTCCCGAACTGTGCGTCTAGGCCGGATGGTAACAAGAGACAGGGGACACTTTGTTTTACCCAGGTTCGGGCCCTCTCGATGGAGGTAAACCCTACTCCTGCTTGATTAATATTGATGATATGGGTAGTACAAGAGTAGATCTACCACGAGATCAAGGAGGCTAAACCCTAGAAGCTAGCCTATGGTATGATTGTTGGTATGGAGTTGATGCCTACGGACTACAACCCTCCGGTTTATATAGACACCGGATAGGGTTAGGGTTACACATAGAGTCGGTTACAATGGTAGGAGATCTTGAATATCCGCATCGCCAAGCTTGCCTTCCACGCCAAGGAAAGTCCCATCCGGACACGGGACGAAGTCTTCAATCTTGTATCTTCATAGTCCAGGAGTCCGGCTGAAGGTATAGTCCGGCTACCCGAACACCCCCTAATCCAGGACTCCCTCAGTAGCCCCTGAACCAGGCTTCAATGACGACGAGTCCGGCGCGCAAATTGTCTTCGGCATTGCAAGGCGGGTTCCTCCTCCAAGTCCTTCATAGAAGATTGTAAACACCAAGAGTAGTGTCCGGCTCTGTAAAATAAGTTTCCACATATTGCCATAGAGAGAATAATATTAACACAAATCAAATCTGCTGACGTATTCCGCAGTGCCATCACACTACAGCCAAGTCCTTTACTCGAATCGTTTTTCCACCTCAGCATGTTTTGCGAGGCGGTTTCCTTGGCACGTCTTGTCAAAGCAGAGATCGTGTGCCCCCCTTTTACGGGATTCTCATCAATACGGACGTGGGTAACCCAATCGTGCCCGTTAGCATGTTTTCTCGATTAAAGGCGAGTCCCAAACGGTTACGGGGAGGGCTCCTGGTATTCAACCTCTTATAAAGAGACCAAGGCCTTACTCCTTTTTCCAATCTCAAACGAGTTCGCCCGTCGCCTCGAGTTCCAACACCCTAGGCTCCAGATTCCAGGCGCTTCGGACCTTCGACAATGTCCGGTTCCGACCTTCAAGGCCGATGGATGCCCTCCTCCGTCACGGAGGAGGACGTGCTAAAGTTGAGAGAGGCTAAGTTCTTGACCGCCGAAATTCGCATAGGTTGCCTGCTCAAGGGCAGGCTATTCCATCCCCAGCCCGGTGAGAGCGTAGTGTTCATGTCTCACTTCCTTCGGGGGTTAGGCTTCCCGATGGATCCCTTCGTGAGGGGGCTGCTGTTTTATTACGGGCTGGAATTTCATGACTTAGCTCCGGAGTCCATCCTCCACATTTCCTCATTCATCGTTGTGTGCGAAGCGTTCCTCCGTGTTACTCCTCACTTCGGATTATGGCTCAAGACTTTTGGAGTGGAGCCGAAGATGATCGAGGGACGGCACGCAGAGTGCGGAGGCGCTGTCATAAGTAAGAATGCTGATGCTCCATGGCCCGAGGGCTCCTTTCAAGAGGAGCTCGGCTTGTGGCAACGAGAATGGTTCTATATCACCGCTCCCAGGAGCGCCAAGTGGGCGGCGCCTCCTGCCTTTCGCTCGGGTCCCCCATCACGGCTAGCGTCATGGGTCAACAAAGGATTAGATTGGGGTTTGCCCAAAGACGTGCCCCTGTTACAGGGCCGAATTAAGGATCTCTTGGAAGGAGACCTCAGTTTGGTCAAGGTGACGCAGGTCATGCTGATTCGCCGAATATTGCCCGGCAAACGTCGCCCCCTTCGCCTGTGGGAGTTTAATCCAGAGGGACCGCGAGCTCTCCAGAA
>NC_053024.1:159335738-159358923 GCF_003073215.2 Triticum urartu
TGCGCATCGCCACTTGGTTGCTCACCTCATCACCACTCGGCCGCCCAGCGCGTTGCCTCTCGGTTGGTCACCTCATCACCACTCGGCCGCTCCGCGCGTCGCCACTTGATTGGTCACCTCATCACCACTCGGCCGCTCCGCGCGCCGCCACTCGGTTGGTCACCTCATAACCATTCGGCCGCTCCGCGGGTCGCCACTTGATTGGTCACCTCATCACCATTCGGCTGCCCCGCGCGTCGTCTCTCGGTTGATCACCTCATCACCACTCAGCCGCTCCGCGCGTTGCCACTCGGTTGATCACCTCATCACCACTGTCCCGCACCGTGCGTCGTCACTCGGTTGGTCACCTCATCACCACTCGGCCACTCCAAGCGTCGTCACATGGTTGGTCACCTCATCATCACCCGGCCGCTCCGCGCGTCGCCACTCAGTTGGTCACCTCATCACCACTCGACCGCTCCGGGCGTCGCCACTCGGTTGGTCACCTCATCGCCATTCGGCCGCTCCGGTCATCGCCACTCGGTTGGTCACCTCATCACCACTAGCCGCTTCGCGCGTCGCCAATCGGTTGGTCGCCTCATCACCACTCGGCTGCCCCGCGCGTTGCCTCTCGGTTGGTCACCTCATCACCACTCCGCCCCTCCGCGCGTCGCTACTCGGGGGCGTCGCCATTCGGTTGGTCACCTCATAACCATTCGGCCGCTCCATGCATCGCTACTTGATTGGCCACGTCATCACCACTCAGCCGCCCCACGTGTTGCCTCTCGGTTGATTACCTCATCCCCACTCGGCCGCCCAGCGCGTGGCCACTCGGTTGGTCACCTCATAACCATTCGGCCGCTCCGGTCGTCGCCACTCAGTTGGTCACCTCATCACCACTGGCCGCTTCACGCGTCGCCAATCGGTTGGTCGCCTCATCACCACTCGGCCGCCCCGCGCGTTGCCTCTCGGTTGGTCACCTCATCACCACTCCGCCGCTCCGCGCGTCGCCACTCGGGGGCCTCGCCACTCGGTTGGTAACCTCATAACCATTCGGCCGCTCGGCGCATCGCTACTTGATTGGCCACGTCATCACCACTCGGCCGCCCTGCGCATTGCCTCTCGGTTGGTTACCTCATCACCACTCGGCCGCTCCGCGCGTCGCCACTCGGTTGGTCACCTCATCACCACTCGGTTGATCCGCGCGTCGCCACTCGGTTGGTCATCTCATCACCACTCGGCTCCGCGCGTCGCCACTCGGTTGGTCACCTCATCACCACTCGCCCGCGATGCGCGTTGCCACTTGGTTGGTCACCTCATCAACACTCGGCCGCTCTGGGCGTCGCCACTTTGTGGGTCACCTCATAAACATTCGGCCGCTCCGCGAGTCGCCACTTGAGTGGTCACCTCATCACCATTCGGCCGTCCCGCGCGTCGTATCTTGGTTGATCACCTCATCACCACTCGGCCGCTCCGCGCGTTGCCACATGGTTGATCACCTCATCACCACTGGGACGCCCCGTGCATCACCACTCGGTTGGTCACCTCATCACCATTCGGCCGCCCATAGAGTCGCATTCGGTTGGTCACCTCGTCACCATTCAGCCGCACTGCGCATTGCCACTTGGTTGGTCACCTCATCACCACTTGGCCGCCCCAAGAGTCGGATAGGTTGGTCACCTCATCACCATTCAGCCGCACTGCGCATCGCCACTTGGTTGGTCACCTCATCACCACTCGGCCGCCCAGCGCGTTGCCTCTCGGTTGGTCACCTGATCACCACTCGGCCGCTCCGCGCGTCGCCACTCGATTGGTCACCTCATCACCACTCGGCCGCTCCGCGCGCCGCCACTCGGTTGGTCACCTCATAACCATTCAGCCGCTCCGCGGGTCGCCACTTGATTGGTCACCTCATCACCATTCGGCCGCCCCACGCGTCGTCTCTCGGTTGATCACCTCATCACCACTCGGCCGCTCCGCGCGTCGCCACTCGGTTGATCACCTCATCACCACTGGCCCGCACCGTGCGTCGTCACTCGGTTGGTCACCTCATCACCACTCGGCCGCTCCAAGCGTCGCCACTTGGTTCGTCACCTCATCATCACCCGGCCGCTCCGCGTGTCGCCACTCCGTTGGTCACCTTATCACCACTCGACCGCTCCGGGCGTCTCCACTCGGTTGGTCACCTCATCGCCATTCGGCCGCTCTGGTCGTCGCCACTCGGTTGGTCACCTCATAACCATTCGGTCGCTCCGGTCGTCGCCACTCGGTTGGTCACCTCATAACCATTCGGCCGCTCTGGTCGTCGCCACTCGGTTGGTCACCTCATCACCACTGGCCGCATCACGCGTCACCAATTGGTTGGTCGCCTCATCACCACTTGGCCGCCCCGTGCGTTGCCTCTCGGTTGGTCACCTCATCAACACTCCGCCGCTCCGCGCGTCACCACTAGGGGGCCTCGCCACTCGGTTGGTCACCTCATAACCATTCGGCTGCTCCGCGCATCGCTACTTGATTGGCCATGTCATCACCACTCGGCCGCCCCGCGCGTTGCCTCTCGGTTGGTTACCTCATCACCACTCGCCCGCTCCGCGCGTCGCCACTCGGTTGGTCACCTCATCACCACTCGGCCGATCCGTGCGTCGCCACTCGGTTGGTCATCTCATCACCACTCGGCTCCGCGCGTCGCCACTCGGTTGGTCACCTCATCACCACTCGGCCGCGACGCACGTCGCCACTTTGTTGGTCACCTCATCACCACTCGGCCGATCTAGGCGTCACCACTCAGTTGGTCACCTCATAACCATTCGGCCGCTCCGCGAGTCGCCACTTGATTGGTCACCTCATCACCATTCGGCCGTCCCGCGCGTCGTATCTTGGTTGATCACCTCATCACCACTCGGCCGCTCCGCGCGTCGCCACACGGTTGATCACCTCATCACCACTGGGCCGCCCCGTGCATTGCCACTCGGTTGGTCACCTCATCACCATTCGGCTGCCCAAAGAGTCGCATTCGGTTGGTCACCTCATCACCATTCAGCCGCACTGCGCATGGCCACTTGGTTGGTCACCTCATCACCACTTGCCCGCCCCAAGAGTCGCATTGGTTGGTCACCTCATCACCATTCAGCCGCACTGTGCATCGCCACTTGGTTGGTCACCTCATCACCACTCGGCCGCCCAGCGCGTTGCCTCTCGGTTGGTCACCTCATCACCACTCGACCGCTCCGCGCATCGCCACTCGGTTGGTCACCTCATCACCACTCAGCTCCGCGCGTCGCCACTCGTTTTTTCACCTCATCACCACTCGGCCGCCCAGCGCGTTGCTGAAAGTGCAACTATCCCTAGGTGGTTTTGGTAATTCATAACAACATATAGCTCATTGAGCTAATGCTATTCCAAGATGATTATTTCAGGAAAGCTCAATGATTGGCATGGCATGGATGTGAAAGTGGAACCCTCAAAATGCTAAGGACAAAGGATTGGCTCAAGCTCAAAAGCTCAAGACTCTTCATTTTATATTTTAGTGACCCAAGATCACATTGAGTCTTTAGGAAAAGCCAATACTATCAAGGAGGGATGAGGTGTTGCTTAATGAGCCTCTTGCTTCATGTGCTTAATGATATGCTCCAAAAACCCTCAACTACTTTCCCGTATCCACATTTGACCTAAACCCTAAGCCAAACTCGGTCCTACCGATTCTTCCTATCCGGCGCCATCGAGTTTTCATTTGTCATAAGCCACTACCAAACCCTAGCAATTCGGTCCTACCGATAAGGATCTCGGTCTCACCGAGATGGGGTTGCAAACTCTCTGTTTCCCTTTCGTAACTTTTCGGTCTCACCGAAAGAGCGAATCGGTCCCACCGAGATTGCAATGTAAACTCAGTGTTTCCCCTTTGGAACTTTTCGGTCTCACCGAAAGAGCAAATCGGTCCCACCGAGTTTGCCTGACCAACTCTCTGGTTAGCTAATTACCAAATTCGGTCTCACCGAGTTTGTGTAATCGGTCTCACCGAGATTACGTTATGCCCAAACCCTAACCATATCGGTCCTACCGAGTTGCATGTCAGTCCCACCAAAATCTCTAACGGTCACTAGGTTTACATTTTCGGTCCGACCGAGTTTATTGATTTGGTCACACCAAGATTGGAAAACTGTGTGTAACGGTTGGATTTTGTGTGGAGGCTATATATACCCCTCCACCTCCTCTTCATTCGCGGGAGAGCCAGTGGAGAGAGCCATCAGAACACACACACCATTCCAACTCATATGTTCTGAGAGAGAACCACCTTCTCATGTGTTGAGACCAAGATATTCCATTCCTACCATATGAATCTTGATCTCTAGCCTCTCCAAGTTGCTTTCCACTCAAATCTTCTTTCTACCAAATCCAATCCTATGAGAGAGAGTTGAGTGTTGGGGACACTATCATTTGAAGCACAAGAGCAAGGAGTTCATTACCTACACACCATTTGTTACTTCTTGGAGAGTGGTGTCTCCTAGATTGGCTAGGTGTCACTTGGGAGCCTCCGACAAGATTGTGGAGTTGAACCAAGGAGTTTGTAAGGGCAAGGAGATCACCTACTTCGTGAAGATCTACCGCTAGTGAGGCAAGTCCTGTGTGGGCGATGGCCATGGTGGGATAGACAAGGTTGCTTCTTCGTGGACCCTTTGTGGGTGGTTGCTTCTTCGTGGACCCTTCGTGGGTGGAGCCCTGTGTGGACTCGCGCAACCGTTACCCTTGGGTGGAGCCCTGTGTGGACTCGCGCAACCGTTACCCTTCGTGGGTTGAAGTCTCCATCAACGTGGATGTAGGATAGCACCACCTATCCGAACCACGGGAAAAACATCCGTGTCTCCTATGGCGTTTGAATTCTCCAAACCCTTCCCTTTACATTCTTGCAAGTTGCATGCTTTACTTTCCGCTGCCAATATACTCTTTGCATGCTTGCTTGAATTATGTGATGATTGCTTGACTTGTCCTAAATTAGCTAAAATCTGCCAAGAACTAAAATTGGGAAAAGGTTAAGTTTTTATTTGGTCAAGTAGTCTAATCACCCCCCTCTAGACATACTTTCGATCCTACAAGTGGTATCAGAGCTTTGGTCTCCATTTGCTTTGATCTCCATAGCTTTTGGTGGTCATAGCCTTGGTTTCACAACCTAGGAGAGTATGGCGTCTAGCGAGGGAAATTATCACCGTAGAGGTCCTTACTTTGATGGTACTAATTTTGCTAGTTGGAAGCATAAAATGAAAATGCATATTCTTGGACATAACCCCGCCGTTTGGGCTATTGTGTGGGTTGGTTTGCAAGGTGACTTCTTTGATGGGAGAGAACCAAACCATGAAGCTACCGCGGATGAGTTGAAGATGTTGCAATACAATGCTCAAGCTTGTGATATTCTCTTCAACGGATTGTGCCCCGAAGAATTCAACAAAATCAGCCGTCTTGAGAATGCAAAGGAAATTTGGGACACTTTGATTGATATGCACGAAGGTACCGACTCCGTCAAGGAATCCAAGTTGGATGTGCTTCAAAGCCAACTTGACAAGTTCAAGATGAAGGATGGTGAAGGTGTCGCTGAAATGTACTCTAGGCTTGCTCTCCTCAAAAATGAGATTGCCGGCTTAGGAAGTGAAGAGATGACCGATAGATTCATCATTAAGAAGATTCTAAGAGCCTTGGATGGAAAATATGATACCGTGTGCACATTGATCCAAATGATGCCCAATTACAAAGATCTCAAGCCAACGGAGGTGATTGGAAGAATTGTTGCTCATGAGATGTCACTTAAGGATAAAGAGGAACTTCACAACAAATCAAGTGGTGCCTATAAAGCCTCATGTGAAGCCCCTACATCATCAAGTGATAAACAAGACTTCAATGAAGAATTGAGCTTAATGGTGAAGAACTTCAACAAGTTCTACAAGAGTAGAAGCAAAGATAGAAGCTTCAAGTCAAGGTCCTACAATGACAAAAGATCTTCTAGTCGAGAGCGAAACTGCTACAATTGTGGAAGACCCGGACACTATTCCAATGAGTGTACGACTCCCTACAAGAGAAGAGAAGATTCTCCAAGAAGAAGAAGCAAATAATCACCACCAAGAGAGAGAAGGAGTAGAGATGATCGTTATGATCGAAGATACTCACGGAGAAGCAAGGATTCGGAAAGGAAGGAAAAATCATCAAGAAGCTACACAAGACGAAGACATCAAGCTCATGTTGGTGAATGGGTATCCGGCTCCGACTCCGACAGCCACTCCAAGAGAAGTTATCACTCCGACTCCGAAGATACTCATGATGAAGGTGTTGCCGGTCTAGCACTTGTGTCAACCAACTCCTACGACATATTTGACTCACCAAACGAAGGAATTGGAAGATGCTTCATGGCCAAAGGTCCTAAGGTAACACACCCCGAGTATGTTGATTTCAATAGTGATGAAGATGACTTGTTAGGTGATGATTTGCTTGTTGACAACTCTAGTGATGAATACTATGATGAAACGTCAATTAATCATGCTAATCAAGATAAAATGAATGACAATGATAAGGAGAATATTGAGGCCCTAACTAAAGAACTAAACACTCTTAAGTTAGCTCATGAAACCATCTTCGAAGATCATCGAGAACTTTTAAGAGCTCATGAGAAATTACGCTTTGAAAAGCTCAATCTTGAGCAAGAGCATGAGTTCTTAAAAGCAATCAATGATGATCTCCGTAAGAAAAGTTCTTCTTACATTGCCAAGCGTTTACTCTCATCCACTTACATGCCTCAAGTCAAGTCTAGTAACAAGAACAAGAAAGATTCTTCCTCTAGCAGTAACAATGATCATGCTAAATCCAATATTGTTACTTCTAGTAGCTCTCTTGATTCCACTAATGATTCTCTTAGCCAAGTTACACTTGAGCAAGAAAATAGCTTATTGAAGGGAATTATAGAGAAAGGAGTGTACAAAAGCCTTGCCGGGAGTAAGAAATTCGAGGAAATTGTGCGCAAGCAAGGAATGCACCGGAAGAATCAAGGTGTTGGTTTTGAACGAAAGTTTAATGCCAATGGAGTTGAGTGGGAAGAAGATCAATACCCCAAGACAAAGTTTATTCCTCAACAAGAGAAGTATACTTCTTTCAAGGGGACACAAGCTCAAGATGATCTTCCACCACAAGAATATAAGCAAAAAGGCAAGGATAAGCTTCAAGAGGAAATTGATGCATTTGAAGAAGCTCCAAAGACCTTAGTCAAGAGGATTCCCAAGACTACTTCAAGTTCCACTTCATCAAGTACGACTACAACTCCAAGGATTCCCATCAAGATGGTGTGGATCCAAAAGAAGAAGAACTAGAGACTTCTTGAGGGTGACTCCGCCAACATACTTCATTCTTATCATTTCGGCAAGAACAAGTGCAATCAACTTCCACATCGTGCACTAGTTCAAGGAGTCACAAACCCTCTTGTTGGTAAGACAAGGGACAAGGTAACCTAAAAGTTTTCATGGACATCATCTTTTGTGTGCATCACTCTATGTCTATGGATATCCTTGTTTGTTCCTTGTGGGACTAACCCATGTAGGTATTGAAAGTGCAATTCACTCAAATGGATAGCTCCAAGTGATCTACATCAACATTCAGCATCCACATCTTCAACATCTACGTGAAGTCATCATCGACAAAACCCAACGTTAGTTCATCCCTCTTAGGGGGGATATCACATCTAGGGGGAGCTTTACTCTAAGAGTTGAGCTAAAGCAACTCTAAAGATGTGAACACAACAATGCTTTATGTAAAAGTGGTAACCCCACTTGAGCTTAAACGATGAGTATGACCTATGATCAAGTGTTCTCACTTGACTCCTAAGTCAATATACTCATATATAGATGACCTAGTCATCGCAAATTGCTTGATAGATGCTAGAATTGGTTGTGCATGCCTTGCCACATATTTCATTTGCCATCTTATTGTGTGAGCATACTGGTTGCATATTTTACTCATTCGAGGACATCCACTTGTTGTTTTGATTGTTCGGTTTTATTTCTTTTTGCCAAGTGGATGGACAAGAATGCCTAAGAACCTCCTCTAGCTATCTATGCTTTTCTCATCTCAAATTCTATTCATGGTGCATCACAAAATTTGATCAAGTCAGATTCGAACCACTCTGTGTGAGGAGCGCTCGGAGTCCCCGATTCGTCATAGACTTAAACTTCCAAAACCTCTTTATGATTCTCGGTCTGACCGATACCCTACTTTTGGTCCTACCGAGATCATTAAGTTGATCTAGGTTTTCGATCTCGGTGCAACCGATTTGAACATTTCGGTCACACCGAGTTTCAGTAACTGCACGCAGTTATGAATCTCGGTGCCACCGAGTTGTTCCACTCGGTCACACCGACAGGGTCGGGCTATATATAGTCACGGGCAAAATTTTGGGAATTTCTCCGAACCCCTTCGCCCGCGTGATAGCCTGCTCTGCCAACGTGGTCTCCGGATCGTCTTCTCGCCGCCAGCAGCCTCCAGTAGCTGGTCTCCGTCGCCGTCAACGGGAATTCTGCCCCGCCGTTGCCGCCGTAGCAAGTCCCTGCCGAACTAGGGTATGGACTTGATCTTTGTGCTATTCCCCAATCTGATTCCTAGCACATTGTGATCATATTGATTCTAGCTACGTTTGATAAACTTCTATCCAGTCAATGAACTCATAGATTAGGTTTGATTCGAAAATTCTAGGTTTAGGTTTCCGCCGAAACCATCTCGGACCCACCGAGTTGAAAAACTCGGTCCCACCGATTTGGCTTATGCCATTGCACAAGTGAGACTCGGTCTGACCGAGAATTACTTATCGGTGTGACCAATTTTGGAACTCTGTGAAACCCTAGCAGTCTCGGTGCCACCGAACTGTGACTCGGTCCTACCGAGTTCACTAGTTTAGGTTCCAAAACTGCTTCGGTATCACCGAGTTTGAAAATCGGTAGATCCGAGATGATTTCAGTAGGAAACTAAAACTAAGTTTTTGGATCATTCTTTTGCAAAAATCTCTGCATTTTGTGATGCTCATCCACTCTATCTCTTCTATAAACTATTCACAGGGTCAGCAGTCAGTTTGCAGCATGTCTGATCAAAGTGATAGCCAAAATATGTCAGAGCAGCAGGTGCACATGAGTGAGGGCACTAGTCCCTCCAGCTCTTCTGATGAAGGCAGCAGGAGCACTCCTAGCAATTTGCCAAAGGCTGCCACGAGACAGAGGAAGAAGAGGACTTCAGATTCCGAAGATGAGGACTATGTGGCAGAGGAAGAGGCCACTTCCAAGAGAGTTGAGCCAGCTCAAGGCACAAAGCCAAGACTGAAAATCAAAAGGCCAGCAGGCAGGCAGCCAATGTCAAAGGCCAGAATGTCAACTGAGAAGCCCATAGAGCCAGTTGCAGCTGAGGGCAAGAAAAGAATGGAAAGGGTGAAGAAGACTGTGGCTAGAGTGCTTGGCAAAGCTTCCATCATGGAAGAGGAAGAAGAAGAAGAAGTAGCTGCACCAGCGCCCAAGGCACCTAAGCTAATGGGAGATGCCATAAAATCAGGAGGAGCTGCTTCCAAGGCCAAGCCAGCTCCAAAGCCAAAGCCAAAGAGGAACACAAGAAGCATTCCTGCTGCTGAGAAGAACAAGGCCCCAGTGCCTGAGACTATTGCTGAAGAAGAGGATGAAGAGCAAATTCTGAGAAAGCTAAAGCCCAAGATCCCAGACCACAACGATGCTCATCCTGTGGCTGAGGACATGAAGCTAAGGAGAGATTCAGGGCTGAGGAAGTGGAGAGAAGCAGACCCATATGCTTCAAGGAGAAGGACAGCAGTTGACTACAGGTTTCACACCAAGGAGCAGCAGGATTTCTATGAGACTGTTTTGCTAGATAAGAAGCCAATTGTCTGTGACATGAGATGGGTCGACTGGACCTACATGAGGGAGAAGGAGGAACACTACCCAGGAGTATATGACAGCTTTAATGCTTGTGGAGTTGCTGACTTTGTTGTGCAGAAGCTCACAAAGTGGAACGAGGAACTGATCATGCAATTCTACTCCACGGCACACTTTTATCCAGATGGGAGGATCACATGGATGTCTGAGGGTACGAGGTACCAATCCACTGTTGAGGAATGGGAAAAGTTGATTAATGCCCCAGAGGAGCATGATGATGACATGGACATATATGCCAAGAAGAAGATGGACCACAACTCAATGTCCAATATGTACAAGGAGATCCCCAATGAGGCACTTGACACGTTCAAATTTGGCTCAGTGCACTACCTTCTGTCAGGACTGCCAACGATCAATTGGATATTGAGGCACACCTTACTGCCCAAGTCTGGAGATCACAAGATGATCAGAGGCCATGCTATCAACTTGCTACATGTGTTTGATGTACCTCAGAAGTTCAAGGTGATGAGCCTCATAGTGGAAACAATCAAGAGGACTGCAGCAGATCACAAGAGGAGCTGCGGATATGCCCCTCAAATTCAGGAGCTCATCAACTCCAAGATGGGCACGGGCATATACTTATTGGACAAGGAACATTTGCCCATCCGTCCATATTTTGAGGACAATCAAGTTGTCATGACTGAGAACGAGCCATCATCTGCCCAAGCATACGCAAAGAAGGAGAAGGCGAGGAAGGAGAAAGCTGCCAAGATTCCTACTCAAGAGGAGGCATCTGAATATTTCTTGAAGACCAAACAAGAGCAGCTTGGTTACTTGATTGCATGCACACTGAGGATTGAGCAAAGTCTGGCCACCCTCACTCAGAATCAGCAGAGCCTAGAGAGAATCATGGAACAGAAGTTCTATTACTTGGATGTCAAAGTAACCGAAATTCAGACTGCAGTGGAGCAGCTCCAAGATGATATGCAGGAGAGGAGAGGCAGGACTACCACTCATGCCTTTGCCAGAGTGCCCAGAGGTC
The DNA here is from genome assembly GCF_003073215.2 of Triticum urartu. Taxonomy (NCBI): domain Eukaryota; kingdom Viridiplantae; phylum Streptophyta; class Magnoliopsida; order Poales; family Poaceae; genus Triticum; species Triticum urartu. Next base: position 159,346,653 of record NC_053024.1, read on the forward strand.
CAAGGTCGTCTGCCATGCCAGTTGCTGACACAAGAGCCACCACCTCAGCACCAGCCACAGCCTCAGTTCCACCAGCTCCAGCATCTACTTCAGCTCCAACTCCAGCATCTACTTCAGCATCTACCGAAGCCTTCGTCCTTGGAGTGATCCGGACTCCACCACCACCAGAAGATCAAGCCTGAGCGTCGATCTAGTGCTATGCATTTTCTAGGAACTTTTTGGTAACTTGTTGCCAAAGGGGGAGAAGATGTATAGATCATAGGCTTCGAGAGAGAGAGTGTGTTGCTTTTTTCTCTCTTGCTTTATTTGGTGGTTTTTCGAACTTGTTTGCTTCTGAGTGCTTGAGATACTATGCTTGTGAGACATTGATGATCATGTGTTTGATCATAAGCTACACTTAATGCTTGCTTAATGCTATTATCTTATGTGATCATTCACTCTTGGTGATGAGTGCATGTATTTCATTCTTATCATTTTAAGCGCTCCACCAAGATGTATGTGACATGGAAGAGTAACCCATGACTCTAACTCCTTGTGCATTTGCAGTCCAAAGCAAACTTTAAATATGCACAAATTTAGGGGGAGCTCTTACTTATCACATACTTCTCAAAGCGACGATATATTTCTTGTTTATTATCATTTGTCGAAGCTTTGATATATATGTTGTCATCAATTACCAAAAAGGGGGAGATTGAAAGTGCAACTATCCCTAGGTGGTTTTGGTAATTCATAACAACATATAGCTCATTGAGCTAATGCTATTCCAAGATGATTATTTCAGGAAAGCTCAATGATTGGCATGGCATGGATGTGAAAGTGGAACCCTCAAAATGCTAAGGACAAAGGATTGGCTCAAGCTCAAAAGCTCAAGATTCTTCATTTTATATTTTAGTGATCCAAGATCACATTGAGTCTTTAGGAAAAGCCAATACTATCAAGGAGGGATGAGGTGTTGCTTAATGAGCCTCTTGCTTCATGTGCTTAATGATATGCTCCAAAAACCCTCAGCTACTTTCCCATATCCACATTTGACCTAAACCCTAACCCAAACTCGGTCCTACCGATTCTTCCTATCCGGCGCCACTGAGTTTTCATTTGTCATAAGCCACTGCCAAACCCTAGCAATTCGGTCCTACCGATAAGGATCTCGGTCTCACCGAGATGGGGTTGCAAACTCTCTGTTTCCCTTTCGTAACTTTTTGGTCTCACCGAAAGAGCGAATCGGTCCCACCGAGATTGCAATGTAAACTCAGTGTTTCCCCTTTGTCACTTTTCGGTCTCACCGAGTTCCACTCGGTCACACCGAAAGAGCAAATCGGTCCCACCGAGTTTGCCTGACCAACTCTCTGGTTAGCTAATTACCAAATTCGGTCTCACCGAGTTTGTGTAATCGGTCTCACCGAGATTACGTTATGCCCAAACCCTAACTATATCGGTCCTACCGAATTGCATGTCAGTCCCACCGAAATCTCTAACAGTCACTAGGTTTACATTTTCGGTCCGAACGAGTTTATTGATTCGGTCGCACCGGGATTGGAAAACTGTGTGTAACGGTTGGATTTTGTGTGGAGGCTATATATACCCCTCCACCTCCTCTTCATTCGCGGGAGAGCCAGTGGAGAGAGCCATCAGAACACACACACCATTCCAACTCATATGTTCTGAGAGAGAACCACCTACTCATGTGTTGAGACCAAGATATTCCATTCCTACCATATGAATCTTGATCTCTAGCCTCTCCAAGTTGCTTTCCACTCAAATCTTCTTTCTACCAAATCCAATCCTATGAGAGAGAGGTGAGTGTTGTGGAGACTATCATTTGAAGCACAAGAGCAAGGAGTTCATTACCTACACACCATTTGTTACTTCTTGGAGAGTGGTGTCTCCTAGATTGGCTAGGTGTCACTTGGGAGCCTCCGACAAGATTGTGGAGTTGAACCAAGGAGTTTGTAAGGTCAAGGAGATCACCTACTTCGTGAAGATCTACCGCTAGTGAGGCAAGTCCTGTGTTGGCGATGGCCATGGTGGGATAGACAAGGTTGCTTCTTCGTGGACCCTTCGTGGGTGCAGCCCTGTGTGGACTCGCACAACCGTTACCCTTGGGTGGAGCCCTGTGTGGACTCGCGCAACTGTTACCCTTCGTGGGTTGAAGTCTCCATCAACGTGGATATAGGATAGCACCACCTATCCGAACCACGGGAAAAACATCCGTGTCTCCAATAGCGTTTGAATTCTCCAAACCCTTCCCTTTACATTCTTGCAAGTTGCATGCTTTACTTTCCGCTGCCAATATACTCTTTGCATGCTTGCTTGAATTATGTGATGATTGCTTGACTTGTCCTAAATTAGCTAAAATTTGCCTAGAACTAAAATTGGGAAAAAGTTAAGTTTTTATTTGGTCAAGTAGTCTAATCACCCCCCCTCTAGACATACTTTCGATCCTACAGTTGCCACTCGGTTGGTCATCTCATAACCATTCAGACGCTCCGCGGGTCGCCACTTGATTGGTCACCTCATCACCATTCGGCCGCCCCGCGCGCCGTCTCTCGGTTGATCACCTCATCACCACTCGGCTCCTCCACGCGTCGCCACTCGGTTGATCACCTCATCACCACTGGCCCGCCCCGTGCGTCGTCACTCGGTTGGTCACCTCATCACCACTCGGCCGCTCCAAGCGTCGCCACATGGTTGGTCACCTCACCACCACCCGGCCACTCTGCGCGTCGCCACTCAGTTGGTCACCTCATCACCACTCGATTGCTCCGGGCGTCGCCACTCGATTGGTCACCTCATCGCCATTCGGCCGCTCCAGTCGTCGCCACTCAGTTGGTCACCTCATAACCATTCGGCCGCTCCGCCCGTCGCCACTCGGTTGGTCACATCATCACCATTCGGCCACTCCGGTCGTCGCCACTTGGTTGGTCACCTCATCACCACTGGCCGCTTCGCGCGTCGCCAATTGGTTGGTCGCCTCATCACCACTCGGCCGCCCCGCGCGTTGCCTCCCGGTTGGTCACCTCATCACCACTCCGCCGCTCCGCACGTTGCCACTCGGTTGGTCACCTCATCACCATTCGGCCGCTCCGGGCGTCGCCACTCGGTTGGTCACCTCATCACCACTCGGCCGATCTGCGCGTCGCCACTCGGTTGGTCACCTCATCACCACTCGGCCGCGACGCGCGTCGCCACTTGGTTGGTCACCTCATCAACACTCGGCCGCTCTGGGCGTCGCCACTCGGTTGGTCACCTCATAACCATTCGTCCACTCCGCGCGTCGCCACTTGATTGGTCACCTCATCACCATTCGACCATTCCGCGCATCGTATCTTGGTTGATCACCTCATCACCACTCGGCCGCTCCGCGCGTCGCCACATGGTTGATCACCTCATCACCACTGGGCCGCCCCGTGCATCGCCACTCGGTTGGTCACCTCATCACCATTCGGCCGCCCATAGAGTCGCATTCGGCTGGTCAACTCATCACCATTCAGCCGCACTGCGCATTGCCACTTGGTTGGTCACCTCATCACCACTTGGCCGCCCCAAGAGTCGGATTGGTTGGTCACCTCATCACCATTCAGCTGCACTGCGCATCGCCACTTGGTTGCTCACCTCATCACCACTCGGCCGCCCAGCGCGTTGCCTCTCGGTTGGTCACCTCATCACCACTCGGCCGCTCCGCGCGTCGCCACTCTATTGACCACCTCATCACCACTCGGCCACTCCGCGTGCCGCCACTTGATTGGTCACCTCATCACCACTCGGCCGCTCCGCGCGCCGCCACTCGGTTGGTCACCTCATAACCATTCGGCCGCTCCGCGGGTCGCCACTTGATTGGTCACCTCATCACCATTCGGCTGCCCCGCGCGTCGTCTCTCGGTTGATCACCTCATCACCACTCAGCCGCTCCGCGCGTTGCCACTCGGTTGATCACCTCATCACCACTGTCCCGCACCGTGCGTCGTCACTCGGTTGGTCACCTCATCACAACTCGGCCGCTCCAAGCGTCGCCACTTCGTTGGTCACCTCATCATCACCCAGCCGCTCCGCGCGTCGCCACTCAGTTGGTCACCTCATCACCACTCGACCGCTCCAGGCGTCGCCACTCGGTTGGTCACCTCATCGCCATTCGGACGCTCCGGTCGTCGCCACTCGGTTGGTCACCTCATAACCATTCGGCCGCTCCGGTCGTCGCCACTCGGTTGGTCACGTCATCACCACTGGCCGCTTCGCGCGTCGCCAATCGGTTGGTCGCCTCATCACCACTCGGCCGCCCCGCGCGTTGCCTCTCAGTTGGTCACCTCATCACCACTCCGCCGCTCCGCGCGTCGCCACTCGGGGGCCTCGCCACTTGGTTGGTCACCTCATAACCATTCGGCCGCCCCGCGCATCGCCACTTGGTTGGTCACCTCATCACCACTCGGCCGCCCCGCGCGTCGCCTCTCGGTTGGTCACCTCATCACCATTCGGCCGCTCCGCGCGTCCCCACTCGGTTGGTCACCTCATCACCACTCGGCCGCTCCGCCCGTCACCTCTTGGTTGGTCACCTCATCACCACTCGACTCCTCCGCGCGTCGCCACTCGGTTGGCCACCTCATTACCATTCGGCCATTGTGCGTCGCCACTCAGTTGGTCACCTCATAACCATTCGGCCGCTCCGCGCGTCGCCACTTGGTTCGTCACCTCATCACCACTCGGCTGTCCCGCGTGTCGCCTCTCGGTTGGTCACCTCATCACCACTCGGCTACTCGCGCGTCCCCACTCGGTTGGTTACCTCATCACCACTCGGTCGCTCCGCGTATCAGCGCTCGGTTGGTCACATCATCACCACCCGGCCGCTCTGCACATCACCTCTTGGTTGGTCACCTCATCACCACTCGACTGCCCCACACGTCGGCGTCTTGGTTGGTCACCTTATCACAACTCGGCCGCCCCGCGCTTCACTTCTCAGTTGGGCACCTCATCACCACTCGGCCGCCCCGTGCGTCGCCACTCAGTTGGAGACATCTACATCAATCGGCCGCCCCTCGCATTGCCATCGGTTGAACACATCTTCACCACTCAGCCACTCGCGCGCCTTCAGACAGCTAAGTCATTCTACATGCAAACATCGGTGGGGAGTTGATCTTCACCGGATTCGAGACCGCGGCTACCACTCCTGGCCACCCCGAGGGACATGACCTAAATCTGTGATCGGACTGCATCCAGGAGACAGCGTCCCATAACCGCTCTGGCCTGAGATCTGGAGCAGACTGCGCCATCCAAGGACGGGAAGCTCAATCCCGCCACGGAGGCCATAGATTCCCCAGGGTTGGAGCCGCACATAGACATGATCTCACACGATACCTGTGCCACCAGAACTCTCCGGCCGTAAGTTCCAAACCATGTGAGCCCGCGGACGCCGAACTATATCATTTATCGATCTTCGAATTCAGCGCCGCATACATCTTCCAGCACCAGCCTTTGGGTGACACGCTAAACTCATTGAAAAACCTGTCCTTGGCGGGGGACTCACAGTCGAACTATGTTCGGTTAGAACTAGGAGTTGATGATGGAGAATCTTGCTTCCCACCCGCCACCCCCACTCCATAGCCACTGTCGAGGACTTAACCGACATGCTCGGTTACGACTCCGAAGACTTCGATGGTATAGACGATGATGCCAAAAAAGAGCAGGGCCAAAACCCACCACTCACCAGACATGGGACGGTCACTTCTTCATATGACGTATACATGGTGGATACACCAAAAGAAACTAACAACGATGACAAAGAAGATCCAGTTGAGGATGAACATCCTGAGACACAGCCTAGACACCAGCGTCAGCGGTGCCGCTCTAAGTCACGTCGTGTAAAAGATAGTAATACTGGCACCGGGGAAAACAACACCCCGGACGATGCCGAAGACAATGAAGCCCCTGTTGGGGCAACATCCGAACAGGATGAACTGGAAGACGGGCACGATAGCCCGCATGAACAGGCCATACATGAAGACTGTGAGGACGGTAATTATCTTCCGCTCTCCGAGGATGAGGAGAGCCTCGGCGACGAGGATTTCATCGTGCCTGAGGAACCTCTCAAGCAGGAGCGCTTTAAACGCCGGCTATTATCCACTGCAAGGAGCCTGAAAAAGAAACAGCGGCAACTTCAAGCTGACCAAGACCTGCTCAACGATAGATGGACAGATATCCTAGTGGCCGAAGAATACGGCCCCAGGCGCACAACCAAGGGTTACCTGCAGCGCAGATTGCCACCTCAGTTCGATCAAGAAGCGTCGGAGCCTGTACCACGCGGTCTGGACAATGCGGCTAACCGACCACCATGAAGTCGGGATAAAGCGGCAGCTCAAGCCGAACAGCAGCCCGCCTCACCCCAAAGAAAAAAATAGAGATAAAACATCTCGGGGTCATACATAGGACCCTCGGCAGGACCTGAACAGTAGAGCAGGACATACCAGATCGATCTACGGATCGCGAGGACATGCCTCGACATGCAACGTCGGCTACCTATTTGGATGGGACAAGTCTAGTCACGCCCGGGCCGAAAACCGCAGATGGACTCCATTTAAGCTACGTCGCGATGTGGCCCAATATAGAGGTGCCGCACACCCACTCTGCTTCACTGACAAAGTAATGGACCATGAATTCCCAGCAGGGTTTAAACCTGTGAATATCGAATCATATGATGGAACAATTGATCCCTCGGTATGGATCGAGGATTTTCTTCTCCATATTCATATGGCTCGAGGATACTACCTTCATGCCATCAAATACCTCCCACTAAAACTCAAAGGACCAGCAAGGTACTGGTTAAACAGTCTGCCTGAAAACTCTATCGGCAGCTGGGAAGATCTGGAAGACGCCTTCCGCGACAATTTCCAAGGTACATACATCTGGCCACCAGACGCCGATGACTTAAGTCACATCGTGCAGCAGCCCGGAGAGTCAGCCAGGAAGCTCTGGACTAGGTTCTTAGTTAAAAACAGCCCAATCGTAGATTGTTTGGACGTGCAAGCCCTAGCGGCCTTTAAACACAATGTCCGGGACGGGTGGCTCGCCCGCCACCTCGGTCAGGAAAAACCAAAATCCATGTCAGCCCTTACCGCTCTGATGACCCGCTTTTGCGTGGGAGACGACGGCTGGCTCGCTTGTAGAAGCAACAGCGCCAGTGACCCGGGCACTTCCGAAGTTTGAGACGGCAACGGGAAACCACGATGCAATAAGCACAAACATGGAAATAGTAATGGGGGAGTGCACGACATAATGGTCAACACCGGGTTCAACGGCCCCAAACCCGGTCAACGGAAGAAGCCATTCAAGGCAAATAGAGACAGACTATCCAATTTGGATAAGATATTGGATAGGCCCTACCAGATTCATGGCCACCCCAATAAACCAGCTAACCACAACAACAGAAGCTGTTGGGTCTTCAAACAGGTCGACAAGTTAAAACGCCGAATACAAGGGGAAGAAGCCGCCCGGCGACGGCGACGACGACGAAACTCGCCAACCAAAACCGGGGGTCAGAAGCAGTTTCCCCCCGAAGTAAAGACAGTGAACATGGTGGCTTAATGGCTGGGCTCGGACTCTATCGGAGTTTGGGTTCGTACACTCACCCAAGGGCTATTTCCGTCAAGTAGTCCCTTCACTGAGGAAGGGCGGCGTAGACGTGCGACAGGAGGTCCAAAATAACTTTTTGTAGACCGCACTCTCTATTTCGAGCCTGTAAAGTGCCTTTTTCCTCCGCCTTCGACCCCTGGCATATCAAATAGCCGGGGTTGCGTCTTTGATATCTATATACACGATTGGCACATCACTCAGGTCCCAGTAAAAATAATACATTCTTTTCTAAAAGGACCGAGTTTTGCCCCGACGGTTGTCTCAAACGTACATGTCGGCATAACTTGCCAGGGGCTCGGTATGGGAACAAACGAGTTGCCGACAAGTCCGAACAGCTCTATAGCGTACTTCAGCGTCACAAGTTCTGCCTTATATGCATCAGCTCCAAATCATGTCTTGGGTCAATAGTTGGGTTGCCCGGCTCCTGTGCTTGCTATCCTACGTTCCGCTCTATCGGCTAGGGTAGTAAAGGGAGAACTACTGCGATTGTGCTTCCGGTTCACCTGGTTAATCACCTCAGTAGAGAAAGCCGAAAACTGACTATCATGATGCGGCGAGAGGTGGTCAACCACTCGATGACTTATCGGAATCTTTCGTGATTCCCTCCATATCACACGAAGGACCTATTTCTGGTCAAATATGTAAACGCATCGTATGAATAAGCCGCATACATACCAGGGGCTATGTCGTAGACCCACCATAAAACTCCTATGGCTAAGTGAAAGTGCTAACGCCCTATAGTCTGGTTGCCTGGTTCGCCGCATTGACACCTCCTTCACGGACGAAGACGTTGGATCAAGAGTGATCAGATGCTTTTTTGAACACCCCTGTACTTCCTACGAGGGGGCTGAAGCCGACGACTGGAAAACTTTCAGTTCATATACAAATGGCCGCACAGGAGGAACAAAAGCCTTTAGGCAAAATCAAAATATAGACTGATTATAACAATTGCCTTTTACAATTCTTAAGAGTTCTCTCGAATATTATGCCTTTCGAACATTGACCCTCTATCAAGCAGGCAGCCTCTAAGATGTCCTCAAAGTAATTCTATGGTGCGTGATGGTCCTTACCCTTGGGTGGACCCTGCGCTGCAACATCGACGACCTTCATCTTCCCCCAATATGTCTTGACTCGAGAAAAGGCCATCCATGCACCTTCAATGCACGCCGACCACTTCACGGCGTCGATACATGGCACCACATCAGCAAGCCGCCGCACCAAGCCGAAATAGCTATTCGGAATCGGTTTAGTCGGCCATAGCTGAAGTATGCCGTTCTCCATGGCAGCGCCGGACATCCTGTGAAGCTCGGCCCATTGGGACATCTGTTCATTCAGCAGCAGAGGGCGTTTTGATGCGCCAAACTGTGACCAGAAAAGCTTCTCCGTTGCATATCCCTCTTGCGCTTGGTAAAACTGCGCCGCATCAGATGAACTCTTCGGCAGTTCCAAAAACACGTCTGGAGAACTCCACACTTGGTTAAGCTGAGCATAATTCGGATCGCCGAACTTAGTCTGTAATAAAAATGGCTTACCAGCCGCAATCTCCCCAGCTTGCCGGATCTCCTCATGGCCGCTCTAGAATCGGACCGCGCTTCTTTCGCCTCTCACAAGGCCTTGTCAAGCTCAGCCGCTTTGGCTTTATTCTCCTTCTCTAAGAATTCACAGCGGCTGGTAGCATTTTTCAGTTCGAGCGTCATCGAGGATATTTTCTCCTCGTCTTGGTGCTGAGCAGCTTGTTCAGCCTTTAACTCGGCTGATGCCTTTTTGGCAGCCGCATTACTAAACCGGACCTGCTCCTTGGCCCGGGCCAGCTCCGCTCGAAGAATCTCAACGGCGGTGGCATGATACGTCTCCAACGTATCTATAATTTTTGATTGCTCCATGCTATATTATCTACTGTTTTGAGCAATATTGGGCTTTATTTTCCACTTTTATATTACTTTTGGGACTAACCTATTAACCGGAGGCCCATCCCAGATTTGTTGTTTTATGCCTATTTCAGTGTTTTGAAGAAAAGGAATATCAGACGGAGTCGAAACGGAACGAAATCAACTGGAGAAGTTATTTTTGGAAGGAAACACACCTGATGGACTTGGACCCCATGTCAGAAGATACGGGAGCTGCCCACGAGGGTGCCCCCCCTAGGGCGCACCCCCTGCCTCGTGGGGCCCCCGTGGCTCCCATGACGTGCTTCTTCTACCTATATAACTCCATACACCCTAAAACATCCAGAACACACAATAGATTGGGAGTTCCGCCGCCAGAAGCCTCCTTAGCCACTGAAAGCCAATCTAGACCCGTTCCGGTACCCTGCCGGAGGGGGAATCCCTCTCCGGTGGCCATCTTCATCATCCCGGTGATCTCCATGACGAGGAGGGAGTAGTTCTCCCTCGGGGCTGAGGGTATGTACCAGTAGCAATGTGTTTGATCTCTCTCTCTCTCTCTCTCGTGTTCTTGATTTGGCATGATCTTGATGTATCGCGAGCTTTGCCATTATAGTTGGATCTTATGTTTCTCCTCCCTCTCTTCTCTCTTGTAATGAATTGAGTTTCCCCTTTGAAGTAATCTTATCGGATTGAGTCTTTAAAGACTTGAGAACACTTGATGTATGTCTTGCCGTGGATATCTGTGGTGACAATGGGATACCATGTGCCACTTGATGTATGTCTTGTTGACCAACTTGCGGGTTTTGTGACATTGGGAACCTATGCATAGGGGTTGGCACACGTTTTTGTCGTGATTCTCCGGTAGAACTTTGGGGCACTCTTTGAGGTCCTTTGTGTTGGTTGAATAGATGAATCTGAGATTGTGTGATGCATATTGTATAATCATACCCACGGATACTTGAGGTGACATTGGAGTATCTAGGTGACATTAGGGTTTTGATTGATTTGTGTCTTAAGGTGTTATTCTAGTACGAACTCTAGGGCTGTTTGTGACAATTATAGGAATAGCCCAACGGATTGATTGGAAAGAATAACTTTGAGGTGGTTTCGTACCCTACCATAATCTCTTCGTTCGTTCTCCGCTATTAGTGACTTTGGAGTGACTCTTTGTTGCATGTTGAGGGATAGTTATGTGATCCAATTATGTTAATATTGTTGAGGGAACTTACACTAGCGAAAGTATGAACCCTAGGCCTTGTTTACTATCATTGCAATTCCGTTCACACTCACTTTTACCATTAGTTACCTTGCTGTTTTTATAATTTCAGATTAGAAATACCTTCATCTACTATCCATATACCACTTGTTTCACCATCTCTTCGCCGAACTAGTGCACCTATACAATTTACCATTGTATTGGGTGTGTTGGGGACACAAGAGACTCTTTGTTATTTGGTTGCAGGGTTGCTTGAGAGAGACCATCTTCATCCTACGCCTCCTACGGATTGATAAACCTTAGGTCATCCACTTGAGGGAAATTTGCTACTGTCCTACAAACCTCTGCACTTGGAGGCCCAACAACGTCCACAAGAAGAAGGTTGTGTAGTAGACATCAAGCTCTTTTCTGGCGTCGTTGCCGGGGAGGTTGGCGCTTGAAGGTATATCTTTAGATCTTGCAATCGAGTCTTTTAGTTTCTTGTTTTATCACTAGTTTAGTTTATAAAAGAAAATTACAAAAAAATGGAATTGAGTTTGTCTCGTACGCTTCACCTTTTTAATATCTTTTGTGAGTATGATGGAAAGGATAATTGTGCTCAAGTGCTAGAAGAAGAAATCTATAAAATGTTTGGCACTAAATATTTGAATTATGAGCATGATTGCAATGTTGTTAGTCTGAATTCCTTGAATATCCATGATGCTAATGATATGTAAAGCCACAAGCTTGGGGAAGCTATGTTTGATGAAGATGATATTTTTTGTCCCCCAAGTTTTGATGAGCAAATTTATTATGATGAAAGCATGCCTCCTATCTATGATGATTATTGTGATGACACGTATGCTTTAAAGAATAATGATAACCATGAAACTTGTCATCTTGATCTTAATTTTCAATCACATGATAGTTATTTTGTTGAGTTTGCTCCCACTATTATTCGTGAGAAGAATTTTGCTTATGTGGAGAGTAGTAAAATTTCTATGCTTGTAGATCATGAAAAGAATGCTTTAGGTGCTGGTTATATTGTTGAACTCATTCGTGATGCTACTGAAAATTATTATGAGGGAGGAATATATGCTTGTAGGAATTGCAATAATACCAAGTTTCCTCTCTATGTGCTTAAAGTTTTGAAGTTATGCTTGTTTTGCCTTCCTATGCTAGTTGATTATTGTTCCCATAAGTTGTTTGATCACAAAATCCCTATGCATAGGAAGTGGGTTAGACTTAAATGTGCTAGTCATATTCTTCATGATGCTCTCTTTATGTTACAATTCTTATCCTTCATGTGAGCATCATTGAAATCATCATGCCTAGCTAGGGGCGTTAAACGATAGCGCTTGTTGGGAGGCAACCCAATTTTATTTTTGTTCATTGCTTTTTGCTCCTGTTTAGTAATAAATAATTCATCTATCCTCTGTTTATATGTAATTTTATGCTTTTAATTAGTGTTTGTGCCAAGTACAACCTTTGGGAAGACTTGGGGAAAGTCTTGTTGATCATGCGGTAAAAAACAGAAACTTTAGCACTCACGAGAATTTCTGCCATTTTTATT
>NC_053024.1:159359923-159376906 GCF_003073215.2 Triticum urartu
AGAACTTGGCGTAGAACTGATGTTCCCTGAGCTTATCAAGAACCAAATGCAAGTGCTTGGCATGATCTTCCTTGTTCTTGGAGAAAACCAGAATGTCATCGAGATAGACCAGAACGAAGTCATTGGTGTAGGCGTTGAAGATGAAGTTCATCATGCGAGAGAACGTCGGAGGTGCGTTAACGAGGCCAAAAGACATGACAGTGTATTCATATGAACCAAAGCTTGTCCTGAAAGCCGTCTTGGGAATATCTTGCTCACGGATTCGAATCTGATGATAACCCATACGGAGATCAAGCTTGGAGAATACTTGGGCACCTTTGAGTTGTTCGAACAGCTCATTGATGTTGGGAAGTGGGTATTTGTTCTTGATGGTCTTCTTGTTCACTGGACGGTAATCAACACAAAGTCCGCCCGTTCCATCCTTCTTCTTCACAAAAAGAACACCACAACCCCACGGAGAAGAACTAGGCCGGATGAGACCCATTTTCTCTTGAATATCGAGTTGCTTCTTCAGCTCCTTCAACTCTTCAGGTCCTAGCTTGTAAGGACGTTTGCACACAGGTTCCGTGCCAGGCTCAAGATCAATAACGAATTCAACTGGTCGGTGCGGAGGCATTCCTGGAAGCTCCTCTGGAAAGACGTCTTGATATTCGCAAACGATTGGAATTTGAGAGATGGCATCGAGTTCACCCTTCTCATTGAGAGAAAACAGACGGATGGTATCCTCACGAGCGGCAAAGACAATTACATCCTCAGACGAATGAGTCAATTGAATCTTCCTGGCAGCACAATCAAGTTGAGCCTTGTGCTTAGAAAGCCAATCCATTCCGAGAATAAGATCAATATCTGAGTCACCAAGAACATTTGGAGAGGAAAAGAACTTATAGTCACCCAAAGTGATAGTAACATCCGGAACGCATACTCGAGATGTCATTTGACGGGCCGGAGAGACAATAGCCAACGGTTTCGGCAACACTTGAGTAACTAAATCATGCTTAGATGCAAAAGGTCTCGAGATGAAACAATGCGATGCACCAGTGTCAAAAAGAACTTTTGCAGGAACATCGTGAACAGGAAGGTTACCCATAAACACATCTGACGAGTCCTCTGCCTGGGCTGCGTTCATCAAGTTGACCTTGGCGTGCTTGGAGTTATGCTTGACCACAGCTGTACTTGCCGATCTGACAGGAGGAGGAGGAGGAAGACGCCTCTGGTTGAAACACTTGTTGGCATAGTGACCCTTCTGTTGGCACTTGTTGCACGTGACCTCTGAAAGCGGACGGTGATACGGAGCACTCGATCTTGGAGCTTGAGATGAAGTCTTGTTCTGAAAGCCAGGGTTGGGTGGGTGGGAAGAACCACTACCACCTTTCCTCTTCTGCTGATACGGCTGACGGAACGGAGGAGGAGGAAGCCAATACTTCTGCTGCTTGGCCACTTGAGTAGAGGAAGAAGGAGTAACATCTCTGGCTCGCTTCTTGGAAGCATCACACCTCAACTGAGCAGCCTCTTGCTTTAGTGCCATGTTGTAGAACTCACCGTATCTCAAGGGCTCAAAGAGGACAAGAGCTAGCTGAATTTCTTCTCTGAGACCACCCCTAAACTGATATATCATGCTCTTCTCATCAGGGACATCCTGCTTGGCAAAGCGGGCGAGCTTCTGGAACAACTTGTTGTAGTCATAGACAGACAAAGAGCCTTGCTTCAGATTGCGGAATTCCTCACGCTTGCTTTCAACCACGCTTTGAGGGATATGATGAGCTCGGAAATCTCGACAGAAATCATCCCAAGTGATAACACTTCCACCTCTGGAGTCCTTGTACTGCTGGAACCATTCTGCAGCTTGATCTTTGAGTTGGAAGGAAGCGAACTTAACAAAGTCCTCAGGCCTGACGTTACTGCACTCGAAATGCTTGCACACATCCACTAGCCAATCGTCAGCATCGGTTGCCTCAACACAACTACTGAAAGTCTTTGGCCTGTTAGCAAGGAACTGGTTGAGTGTAGCAAAGTGATTCTGATTGCTGCCTTGATTCCCTTGGTTGCCTTGATTGCACTCTTGGAGAATTTGCTTGATCAACTGTGTGTTTGCATTGGTTGCGGCCATCACAGCTTGCCATGCCTCTAGAGGAGGTGGAGGTGGTGGCGGATCAGGATTCGGAGTCGTGCACGTTGGAGGAGCCATCCTGAAGAGGTTGACGTCCATTAGCACATTGATAGACAATTATTGAAGTTGAATCCAACGGAATGAAAATTGCAACATATAGTCTTCACATCCGAACAAAATGAACGAATGCATTCCTCTTGAAATGGTCACATATCCATAAAATTGAGAAGCCACGTAGAATTAAGGTAGAGAAATAAATCAACAAGGTACGGATCAAGAACGAATAATCGGTAAGAAATCCCCATCTCAAACAAATATCCGTGGAAGAAGAACTAGAGCTACTAGAATTCCCACCTATGAAACTCCCGAACTTTTCCGGTTATGCAATCAGGTGTTGGGGATACAGGGGAAGCATAATATCTCACCCAAACTAGCAAATCCTACATCCAGCTGTATCCATCCTTCAACACATAACCAAGAAACCTTTGGAAACCATCTACCTCAACCTTCGAAAAGCATCCGTTATACAAGTTATGGCGATACTCCCGAACTCCCGCCCCAGTACTGGGTGGCGTCGAGGTTATCTCACCAACGAACTGCATAAAAGAGAATTTCGATGTCGGCGTACTAAACTCAGGTATACCAGAACTGCAATGATAAAATTATGATGACAAAACCTCAGAGCTCAACTCCCCGGGACACTTCCACTAAACCCCTGACAGGAGGCACCAAGACAATGTTCTCATCATAAAACCATCGAAACGATTCCAAGATACCCGCGTGATCCTAAAAAAAATTTAGTGAAATTTGAGAAGAGAAGAGTCAAAACTCTACGTCAGGATGCCTTACCAGAGCGATGAGGAGACTGGGAAGTAAAAAGAATTCCTAAACTCTCTGATATATAATTCCTAAAGACTCAAAACATTTTCCTAGACACAACTCGGCCGCTAAAAACGATCAAGCAATGGGGCTCCTAAGGTCGGGGAAGGCTCTGATACCAACTTGTAACACCCTCGATGCGACTATATCTCCCACGTGTCGAGGCATGACTTAGAGGCATAATCGCATTGAAGGCATATGTCGCAAGTTAGGCAATCTTCACAACATCCCATGTAATATGAATAAAAAGGGGAGATAACATAGTTGGCTTACACTCGCCACGTCAATCAAGTACATAAATAACATTACATCATCCAAACACTCATGGCCCGACTACGGCGCCAAAAGAAGATAACCCAACATGCGACAACGGTCCCGTTCACCCCCAACTGGGCACCACTACTGATCATCGGGAAAGGAAACATAGTAACGTTGAGAGTCTTCATCGAACTCCCACTTGAGCTCATACGCTTCTCCTGGAGCGGAATCATCAGGCCCTGCATCTGGTGTAACAGTAATCTGTGAGCCACAGGGACTTAGCAATCTCGCACCCTCGGGATCAAGACTATTTAAGCTTATAGGTAAGGCAAGGTAAAATATGAGTGGAGCTGCAGCAAGCGACTAGCAAGTATGGTGGCTAGCTTATACGCAAAAGAGAGCGAGAAGAGGAGGCAAAGCACGAGCGAGAAACTAGAGAGAAACCTGCGCAAACGTAACTCCAACACCGTGTCCACTTCCCGGACTCCGCCGAGAAGAGGCCATCACGGTAACACACTCAGTTGATTCATTTTAATTGATTAAGGTTCAAGTTATCTACAACCGGACATTAACAAATTCCCATCTGCCCATAGCCGCGGGCACGGCTTCCGAAAGTTCAAATCCCTGCAGGGGAGTCCCAACTTAGCACATGACAAGCTCTCACGGTCAACAAAGGAATAGACCTCCTCCCAAGACGTTCCGATCAGGCTCGGTATCTCGGTAATTCAAGACACTTCGACAGGTTAAAACAAGACCAGCAACACCGCCCGAATGTGCCGACAAATCCCGATAGGAGCTGCATATATCTCTTTCTCAGGGCACACTCAGATAAGCAATCCTTACACTAAAACAAGCCCCCGAGTTTCTCCGAGGTGGTGCTGCAAGGGGCTCTAGTTTCGACCAACACTTAGAGGAGCACTGGCCCGGGGGGGGGGGGGTTAAAATAAGATGACCCTTGAGTCTGCAGAACCCAAGGGAAAGAAAAAGGCTAGGTGGAAAATGGTAAAACCAAGGTTGGGCATTTCTAGAAAAGCTTTAATCAAGGCGAACTATCAAGGGGTTCCCATTATAACCCAACCGCGTAAGGAACGCAAAATCCGGGAACATAACACCGATATGATGGAAACTAGGGCGGCAAGAGTGGAACAAAACACTAGGCGAGAGGCCGAGCCTTCCACCCTTTACCAAGTATATAGATGCATTAAGATAACATAGCAATATAATGATATCCCAACAAGTAAATAAATGTTCCAACAAGGAACGGCCTTCAATCTTCACCTGCAACTAGCAACGCTATAAGAGGGGCTGAGCAAAGCGGTAACATAGCCAATCAACGGTTTGCTAGGACAATGGTGGGTTAGAGGTTTGACATGGCAATTTGGGAGGCCTGAAAGCAAGTGGTAGGCATCGTAGCAATGGCATAGCAAAAGAGCAAGCAAACTAGCATAGCAAAGATAGTAGTGATTTCGAGGGTATGATCATCTTGCCTGCACAGTTGTCAGAGTTGACTGGATCCTCGAAAGCAAACTCAACGGGCTCCTCGTTAGCGAACTCGTCTCCCGGCTCTACCCAAACAAGACAAACAAGCAACAAGGATACAATCAACCACGTGCAATCTCAAACAACACAATGCAAAGATGATATGCTATGCGGGATGCGATGCGGGATGCAAAATGCAAGATATGACAGGATATGCAAGAACCTGGCCTCAACATTGAAATCCAAGTGTGCCACTGGAAAGATGAGATTAAATTGCTTGAAAACGATATAAAGAACACCAGAATCGGAGTTACGGTTTGGAAATGGCAAGCGATTCAAAAATGACACCGGTCTGCGATTAACATCAAGTAGCCATCTAAATGCAATGAGATGAACATGCTACAGCACCCAAACATGACAACAAAATACATGGCAGGGATGCACACAAGATGCTTAACAAAAGTCTAGCACTGAGCTACGGCCAAATAATCCATTAACAGGTTCAAACAAGCATGGCCAAAATGCACATGGCAAACAGATCTCAGCCTTGGTGAAATTAACACTTGTCTGGAATTTCAGATCAGGTAGCCCTCTTCGGAGCCACAAAACTACATGCTACAGGACCTGAACATGGCAAAGTAAAACATAGCATGGAGCTACTCAAAGATCTTAACAAAAGTCCCTTAGTGACCTTTAGCCAAAATGGATCAGAAAATACAATTGCAAGCATGTGAACATAGCAAAAACATAATCAGTTTTTGGACTTAGTGAAAAACTGACACATGCTGAAATATAACTCAAGTAGGCATGTTTACGAGCTCGATGCACTCACTATGGTGCAACTCATGGCAATACAAGCATACACCCGTGAAGAAGACACAAAATGCAAGCTAGACATGGCAAGAACAATAGCATAACATGCACGGATCAACTACAACATCATCGGCAAAATTGCAAACAAGTTGACAATCTGCCCAGATTCACAAAGTAGCAAAAGTAGAGCTCGATTGACTCAAGCTAGGGTGCTCCATAATTGCAAACAAAGATATGGATGGATAGAGCAATACAATAATAAAAAAAACATCCTTACTGATCATCGTCAAAAGAGGCACGGATCACTAGGAAACAACATGAACCTATGGCAACATGAGATAAATAGCTCCAGGACTTAGTAAAATCACTAAGTCCCTGAAAACAGAATTAGCAAGTGCACCACTTTGCAAGCTTGCACAAGTCACCACACACTTCACAAAAATACATGGGTTGCACCTCTGGAAAGATGACTAAACCCTTAACAAAACATATGTAGAACTCATGGGCATAGCATGCACACAATAATCATGGCAAAAATGACAAAAACCTAAACGGAGTAGCAGATCTGACAATTATCTCAAGTAGCCCTCTTCTAACAGCATTTCGGGCATCAAGATGAACTAAAATGAAAATGATTCAATGTAAAGAAATGATGTACTCTCTGAGATGAACATTTTGATATGCTATATGCATGAATTGGAGCTACGGATGCAAAGTTAAGGGGCTACAAACATGAGCAATTGGACTGAAATTCTCCGGGAATTAGTGAAAAATGCAACCTCCCAGATCTAGGGTTTGACCGGCGCGCGAACCGAGGCGGTGGCGGACTCGCCGGAGACGATGAAGACGGCGGCGGCCGGGGTCGGTGGCGGCGGATCTCACCGGAGCGCGCTCGTCGGCGGCTCGGGAACACTGGGCCGGGCCGGAGGAGGCCGGGCAGGGCGGCGGAGGCGGCGGCCGTGCAGGCGGCGGCGCGCGGCAGGGTGGCGGCGAGGCGGGGCGGCGGTGCGTTTTCGTCTTGACGATGAGGCGTGTCATCTGTGGCTGTCTATATTTGTGCGTGTTGTCGGCTGGGCCTGGCCGCGAGTCGAGTGGTATGGCGGTCGTGATGTGGCGGCGCAATTTGGATGTGTCGGGTTCGCGGGTGTCTTGTGCTGGTTGTGTGGCTCTCCCCGGCCTGAGGCGGGCCGGTGCTGTGGATGTTGGGTGGTCGGGTGTCGCGCTCAGTCGTGCATTGATGCCACTGTGCGTGGGGCGGGCTGGCTGTCGGAGTGTCGCGGCTGCGGGCGGACAATTTGTCTGGCGCTTTAGGGAGGGATTTTTATGGTGGTTCGTTGTGGGGGATTAAAGATCTCGGATTTCGTAGGGTGTTTTAGAATATGGCATAGAGGTGAGCTTAGGAAGGTCCAAAATGAGTTGCTGGGTGGCCCATTATTTTTGCGATTTTGTGAACGTGATGTACGCTCTTAAGATGAGGGATGCAGTTATGGTTAGTGTGCTTTTTGGCCAAATGATGGGTTTTGTGTATGCAACACATGTTTTCACATAGTCCTGTGTGGTTCCCCTTTCGTTTCACTTCTGCTTGATGTATTCAAACAGTCGTAAATGAATCGAATACGCAGGTTCAGTCGGATCCTGGTAGTTAAATCTCAAGCTTCGTTGCAATCCGGTCTCATATTCGGTAAATGTTTATTCCTCACATCATGAATAGATAAGCCTAGATATAGCCACTTGGTAATGGAGACGATTAGGCTGTAGATGCATTTATACGTCAAGGGGAAAAGATCTGTGAATGTCCAGTGTAAATAAGAATAATAAAAATCCAAGAAAACGTATGCAAATGCAATGCACATGATGACATGATATGAGATGCATGACAACGACAACAACACACGGAGACAAAGACCCGAACCCGAGAAAATATATTAACTTAACGCCGGAAACGGCAAGAGTTGGAGTACAAATTGGGAAAGTTACATCCGGGGTGTTACACCCCTTGTATATAAAAATGGAGGGAGAAAGATGAGAGATGAGGTGATGAGGAGTGGGGCGTGGTGGTGACTGGTGGTCGGACTGGGCGGAGGCATGGGGATGGACGGCACATTATGTCTAGGTTTGTA
This sequence comes from Triticum urartu, assembly GCF_003073215.2. Classification (NCBI taxonomy): domain Eukaryota; kingdom Viridiplantae; phylum Streptophyta; class Magnoliopsida; order Poales; family Poaceae; genus Triticum; species Triticum urartu. The sequence continues at coordinate 159,367,580 of NC_053024.1, forward strand.
TCTCTCTCACACACACCCACGTAGGTGGGGGACGTGCACGAAGAGACGAGGTGCACGCATGGCACACGTACTCTCGTCTCTTTCCCAACCACACCCGCGCGGGTACACGGTGGAGCTCATTTCTGTACAAAAAAGGCAGCCCACGTGGTAATTTTGCACGTGTTCTGGTTGTCCACATGGTGGAGGGAGGGTCGTCTACCACGGGTGAACTAACAAATTGTGACTTGACGCGTTATGTTAAATTAAAAAAAGAGGCAAACCATGTGGGGCCTACCTTAGATGCAAGGCTCTATACACTGGAGTACTTTTGATGTGTCCCGTCAACTCGTAGAACAAGGAGAAGCTTTCTTAGTACGCCGTCTCCCCCGCCCACGGGCGCAGTGGCTCATAGGATGAGGTGAAGCTTGCTTACTAGTACGCCTTACGCCCGCTCCCTCGCCCACGTGCGCGGTGGCTCGCAGCACGAGGAGAAAATTTTAGTACTCCCTCCGTTTACTCCTCGTCCCTACTACGTACTTTGGTTAGTACTCCCTCCATTTACTTATACAAGGCCACTATAAAAAAATAAATTTTGCATCTATATAAGGCCACAAATAGTAATCGAGACAAAAGTTACTACTCCCTCCTTTCCAGTTTATGGCTCAATTTCAAAATCTCTCCAACCAAGGTAGACGGTGAGTGGTCGAATTAATTTCGTATTTTGCACAAGTAATTAGTACGCTCGTTTTTCTCAAGAAGTTATGTTTACCGAAGCATTAATTAGAACGAATGAATGAATGACCACTAAATTTCCATGAACTTGTACATGCATTGGTTAGTTTCATCTTGACACTGCATTCGTCGGGTGATCTAACGCACCTCGAAATCCAACATGTAATGGTACTACTACTAGTATAGTAGAATTGAGACTTATCAAACGGAAAAACGAATGTTTTTTAGATGATCCCTATAAACCCTAGTGGGTACGTACTCCATAAAAACAGATTTTTCCAAAACTAAGTCGCTCCCTTTCATGAATTCTGTAGTATACTCCTCCGTCGACGCTCCCTTTCATGAATTTTGTACTTCCTGTTGCCGACATGTTGGACATATGGCAACCGGGTCGACGTGTCAAGCACCAAATAACAGTGCAGAACAGCAGGGGGGACGCACCCCACTCGTACCGACCCAGTAGTAGTAATGAGCAATGAGACGTCAAATCACAATGCCGCACTTTCCCAGACGGACGAAGCAACCATTATTTCACACTTTGGTTCGCCATCATCTCAAACCACGTACTAGTATTGCTTCTGCCTCAAGAGGGACACGCGCATCGCCTTGGTACATCATGACACGTGGGACCGCATGACAGGCCATGCTCCCCCGCCGATCATCGCCAAATTATGCATATAGTACTATTAAAAAGGCTAGTCACAATAATGGTGTCCAACACAACCCACCCCTCAAATAAAAGTAAGAGGGTGCTTGGATATGTTTTAGTCCCATCACTAAATGTAGTGGGACTAAAACATGCTAGCCTCACCCATGCTTGGATCCAAATACTAAAAAGGCTAAAATCAAGTTAATGAGCACGTATTATCCTCCAAACCCTCCAATCCAGAACTCGCCTGTGTTAAAGGAGAGGAGTTAAATGAGTAGAGAGAGGACTAATCCACATTTTAGTAGGGGTACCCCTGACTAAAAATTTTTAGTCTCAAGACTAGTTTTAGCCCCTCTTTAGTCAGGGGTGCTTGGAACTTTAGCCTCTTAAAGAGACTATTTTTAGTCATACTAAAATAAGTCCCTTGGATCCAACCACCCTCTAAGCATCCTGGAATTCTTTGACAAAACTAATGAAACGCCCTCGATGCGGCCATATCTCCCACGTGTCGAAGCACGACTTAGAGGCATAACCGCATTGAAAGCAATGTCGCAAGTGAGGTAATCTTCACACAACCCATGTAATACATAAGGGAAAAAGATACATAGTCGGCTTACAATCGCCACTTCACACAATTACATGAATAAAGCATTACATCAACCAGATGCAATCAAGGTCCGACTATGGAACCAAAATAAAAGAAGACTACCCCAAAAGCTACACAGATCCCCGATCGTCCCGACTAGGCTCCACTGCTGATCAACTGGAAACGGAACAACATAAAGGACAAGATCTTCATTGAGATCCTTCTTGAGCTTGGTTGCGTCACCTGCTCGGTAACATCGGCACCTGCAAACTGGTTTTGGAAGTATCTGGGAGTCACGGGGACTCAGCAATCTCACACCCTCGCGATCAAGACTATTTAAGCTTATAGGAAGGGTAAAAGGTATGAGGTGGAGCTGCAGCAAGCGACTAGCATATATGGTGGCTAACATACGCAAAAGAGAGCGAGAAGAGAAGGCAAAAGCACGGTCGAACATCTATGATCAAGACGTGATCCTAGAACAACCTACGTCAAGCATAACTCCAACACCGTGTTCACTTCCCGGACTCCGCCGAGAAGAGACTATCACGGTTACACACACAGTTTATGCATTTTAATTAAGGTCAACTTCAGGTTTTCTACAACCGGACATTAACAAATTCCCATCTGCCCATAACCGCGGGCACGACTTTCGAAAGTTCAAATTCCTGCAGGGGTGTCCCAACTTAGCCCATCACAAGCTCTCACGGTCAACGAAGGATATTCCTTCTAGCGGGAAAACCCGATCAGACTCGGAATCCCGGTTACAAGACATTTCGACAATGGTAAAACAAGACCAGCAAAGCCACCCGAATGTGCTGACAAATCTTGATAGGAGCTGCACATATCCCCCCCGCAACGCTCACTATTCATCCCATCGATCGGCTACAGTTAGCAGCAGTAGCGAAGGAATCGCTCGATCGGGTTCAGTTAACAGCCATCGATCGATCGCTCGGGTTCAGTAACGCGTAGCCTGCAGTGCAATCGCTCGGGTTTAGTTAGAGCCCAACGCCTCGCTCGGGTTCAGTTAAGCCAACGCCTCGCACATGCGCGCGTACGTGTACGAGAGAAACACGCATCGCTCGGCCCCCGACCTCCCACCGTAACCGGGAACTGCCCGAAATTTTCCTCCACCTCGCTTCTACCATGGTTTTTTCCGTCATGGACGGCCCAAAGAATGTCATGCAGCTGCGTCTCCGGCCCGCCCAGGACGAAAAGTCCATTTTCTGTCATGATTTTTTGTCATAGAAGTACGAGTCCGCCACATCTATGATGATACCGGGTTTTGTCACAATTATCGTCATAGAAGTGTCATATGTATGACTGAAAAAAATTTCGTTCGGCCCAAAATGTCATGGATGTGTCTTTTTTTTGAAGTGGTGCCCACTCCGGCGCCGTTCCACTTTGCGCATCTGCTGATGATCAAGCTGTCAGCGGAAAACTTCCTCTATTGGCGTGCGCAGGTTCTTCCTCTCCTTTGTAGCCACAATCTTCTTGGCTATGTTGATGGATCGATGCCGTGTCCATCACCGACCATTGTGGCCACCACTGCTGAAGGCGCAGAACACCTGGTTCTTAATAGGGCGCATGTGATTTGGGTGCAGCAAGACCAAGCCATTCTCTCGGCGATCCAATCGTCATTGACGGAGGGGGTGGCCGGCATGGTTTTGTTTGCGGCAACTTCTCAGGACGCATGGACAACCCTAGAGAGCAGTTTCTCCTCTCAATCTACGACGCGCTTCATGGCTCTTCGTCGGCAACTTTAGGATATTAAGAAGCTTGATCTCTCGGCTACGGTTTACTTCAACAAAGTTAAAACTCTAGCCGATACTCTTGCTGCCATTGGGAAACCCCTCACCGATGAGGAGTTCACCGGATTTGTTCTTGGTGGTTTAGATGGTGATTATGATTCGCTGATCAAGGTTGTCTAAGTACGCAACACTCCGATGCCTCCTCGCGATCTTTATGCGCGACTTCCTCAGACTAAGCAACGCATCGAGTCTCGACGATCAGTTTAGGTTCATGGTGGTGTCTCCTCAGCTAATGTTGTGACTCGTGGTAGTCCACGACAATCCTACCGCGCTGGTGGGAACACGTCTTCTTCATCTGGCGGCAAGGCAATCCACCCCTCGCCATCATAGCAGCAACAAAACTACACCAACAACAACAAGTCTGGATCCTCCTGTCCAACATGCGGTCGTCCTAACGGCGGTCGCCCGACATGCCAGCTCTGTGGGTTTCAGGGGCATGTTGCATCTCGCTGCCACAAACACTTTAAGTGTGATTTTCTAGGGATTGGCAACGATGGACGCAACAATGAGAGGCAGGCCGCCATGGCTACTCAAGGACCCACTGGCTCGGGTGGTACTGGCCATGGTCACGGGCACACTCCGTCCTACCCCATTGATGCAAGCTTGTATATGGATACAACAACTACGGATCACATGACCAATGAGATGGACAAGCTACACTCAAGCCAACCTTACCTCGGCCATGATAAGGTTCACACTGCAAAAACGGGTCAGGTATGCACATCACACATATTGGTCAATCTTCTCTTCCAACTAGCACATCTAGGGAGCTTTAACTTCACAATGTTCTTCATGTTCCCGATGTTACACGTAATCTTCTATCTGTTCCTAGACTTACTCAAGACAATGATGTTTTTTGTTGAATTTCACCCTTTTGATGTCTTTGTTAAGGATTGCGCAATGAGGGACGTTCTTCTTAGAGGTCACTTCCACCATGGTCTCTATCCACTTGATGCACGTTCAAGGTTCAGTGTCTTCAACAGTGTTCATGTCAAGCCGTCTCAGTGGCACTCGCGTCTTGGTCATCCAGCTACACCCATTGTGCATCATGTCCTTAGTCGTCATCAACTTCCAGTCGAGTCTTGCAATAAAGATAAGTCCGTGTGTGATGCATGTCAGCAAGGCAAAAGCCATCAGCTCCCGTTCGCATTATCTAGTCATGTAGTTACAACTCCTCTTGAAATTGTGTTGTCGGATGTATGGGGCCCTGCCCAAACTTCAGTTAGTGGTCACAACTACTATGTTAGCTTTATTGATGCTTACGGTCGATCTACTTGGCTTTATTTTCTTAAGCGCAAGGCGGATGTGTTCAACGTATTTCTTCAGTTCCAAACTCATGTTGAGCGTCTCGTTAACCATAAAATCATTCATGTTCAATCAGATTGGGGGGGGGTGAATATCGCAATCTCAACATGTTTTTTGGGAAACTTGGGATCACACACCATGTGTCCTGTCCACATACACATCAGCAGAATGGCTTCGCTGAACCTAAGAATCGACACATAGTAGAAACCGGTCTAACTCTCTTGGCACATGCATCTGTACCTTTTCATTTTTGGACTGATGCCTTTTCAACAGCTTGCTTCCTCATCAACAGGCTTCCACCAAGAGTTTTAGACATGAAAACACCCATTGAGTGTCTACTTCAAGAGACACCTGACTACACATTTCTCAAGGTTTTTGGTTGTGCCTGCTGGCCACATCTTCGACCATATAACTGTCACAAACTCGAGTTTCGATCAAACAAATATGTGTTTCTATGGCATAGTTCTCTTCATAAAGGGTACAAGTGTCTCCATGTTCCGTCTAATCGTGTCTATATATCTCGTGACGTTATTTTTGATGAGAATATTTATCCTTTTTCTAATTTCCTGGCGTCACAAAATCCATCCAATTCTAGTTCGCCATCGCTTCCTTCATCTGACCAATTTGTAGATGCTGCATACTCTCCTTTTTTGCTTCCTAACCATGGTGCAGGTACTGGACGTGGTGCACGGCTTGAGTTGCTAGATGATGCAGCAGCTACGAACGCCCCTCACAACAATTGCATGCAAGAGATCCCAGGCAATGCATCGGATGATCGTTACGTGCATGCGCGGGGTATTGAATGCATGCAGCGCCATGCAACGGCAACTCGAGCCGAGCCTGGGCCAGCCGAGCTGTGCACAGCTCCTGTTCCTGCTAGGTCACGCTCGACTACTGAGTCCATTGGCTCGACTGCGCCGGAGACTGAGCCGTAGTCCCCCTTGGCTCATGACAAGGCCGAACTGGAGACCGACCAACACTCATCGACGCCTACGACTGCGCGTCAGACAACAACTAGCCATGATTCTAGTGTGGCCTCTCCTATGTCGCCGTCTTCTGGACCAGTGTTGTCGCCCGTCCCATCACCGGCTCCTATCATTCCTCGACGAGTGCACACGCGCAGTCAAAGTGGGATTTTTCAACCGAAGCAACGAAATGATGGTACTGTTGCTTGGCTTGCTACTTGAATGGCACATGCACTCTCTAATCCAACATCCGAACTACAGCATTTTCAAGCAGCAATGACCATACCTCACTGGCGAACTGCCATGGAACAAGAATTTCTCGCACTCCAGAAAAATGAGACTTGGAAACTTGTTCCTCCTCCTTCCCGGGTCAATGTGATCGATTCTAAATGGATATTTAAGATCAAAAGGCATGTTGATGGCTCTGTTGAACGCTACAAGGCGCGACTGGTTGCCAAAGGATTAAGCAACAATATGGTCTTGACTACGAAGACACTTTCAGTCTTGTCATCAAGCCTACTACTATTCGTCTTCTTCTCTCAGTGGCTATTACTCGTGGTTGGTCCCTTCGACAGTTGGACGTCCAGAATGCATTCCTCCATGGTGTCTTAGAGGAAGAAGTTTATATGCGGCAACCTCCTAGTTTTGTTGATCCAGATCGTCCACATCATCTTTGTCGGCTAATCAAAGCAATTTATGGTCTCAAACAGGCCCCTCGTGCCTGGCATGCTCGTCTTGGTTCTGCCCTTCGGTCACATGCCTTTATTCCCTCTACTGCAGATACATCTCTCTTTCTTCTGCAGCGCCCTGAGCTCACGATGTACCTTTTGGTGTATGTTGGTGATATTATTCTCATCAGTTCTTCACCTACTGCCACCGACAAGCTCATACTAAGTCTTCGACATGATTTTGCTGTTAAGGATCTTGGCCCCCCTCACTATTTTCTGGGTTTAGAAGTGAGTAATATTGCTGATGGTCTCTCTCTCACTCAGAAGAAATATTCTTTGGACCTCCTTCAACGTGCGTGTATGTTGAAGTGTAAACCTGTCACCACACCCATGACTGCGACTGACAAGCTCTCTGCAGATATTGGTGTGCTTCTCAGTTCTGATGACGCTAAGTATCGCAATATTGTTGGCGGGCTACAGTATCTTACCATTACTCGACCAGATCTTGCTTTTGAAGTTAACCGTGTCTGCCAGTATCTTCATGAGCCTCGTGACACACATTGGTCTGCAGTCAAACGCATTATGCGCCATGTTCGTCTTACTGCTTCCTTTGGTTTGCATCTTCGGCCGACCACCTCTGGAGTGTTGTCTGCCTTCTGTGATGCAGACTGGGAGGGAGTCCTGATGATAGGCGATCTACGGGGGGGGGGGGGTATGCTCGCAAGCAAGCCACCGTTTCTTGGAGTAGTACAAAAGCTGAGTACAAAGCTGTTGCAAATGCTACTGCCGAACTCATTTGGGTGTAGTCCGTACTGCGAGAGTTGGGTATTCCTCAAGACATACCACCGGTGCTATGGTGTGACAATATTGGAGCCACATATCTTTTGTCCAACCCTGTCTTTCATGCAAGGACAAAGCATATCAAAGTTGACTTCCATTTTGTGAGGGAACGAGTTGCACACAAACTGCTGCAAATCAAGTTTATCTCGTCTAAAGATCAACTTGCGGACATTTTCACTAAGCCATTACCACTTCCTTTGTTAAGATTGACACTGGTTAAGATTGAGGGAGGGTGTTAGAGTCCAGTTTGTATACAAATATAATTACCCTAGCGTATATACCTTGTATATGTACTACCCTATGCTATATAATGAAAGCAACGCAGCCCTATTGGGATACTGCGAAACCCTCCACCCGTTACGTTTTCTATACGTCGGCGTGAAGGATTTTACCATCTCCTTGGCGGTCATCGTCGTCATCAAAGATGTGGGCGTGACTCGGATCAAAGATCCATTCGCACCACCGAGCCAAGGGGTTTAGCAGTGCGAGCAATAGCCCGCCCCCTTTGAGGAGAAGGTAGTCACCACGGGCGTCTAAGACAAACCAGGAAGCTTCTGGGTGGTCGCGCGCCTAGAGGGTGGTGAGGAAGAAGTTGCCGCTCAAGATGGCGGCCACGAGCTCCTGATTGTTTCGGTGGGCGGGGGCGAAGGCGGGGATGCAGGGGAAGCCATTGTGAGGGACAAGTGGAATCAATGAGTTGAAGAAGAGGTCGAGTAGGGGCACCGGGCAGTGGTCGACGTTGGCAACCACCACCGGCACCGGCGGCTGGCCGTTGGCGGCCATAAATACGGCGGTTGGACGGGGGTTCCCTCGCGACCGCTGCCGAACCGACCAACTCAGTATTATCCGGAGGGGGGGTTTGCCGCTCGCGGGCTCAATTATCTTGACCCGTTTGCTCATTTTTTCATGAAAAAAAAACAGGATCCAGTTGACCATTAAATATATACTCTAGCAATCTTTGTTCGCTGGATAGATGAGAAAATTGAATAAAGGTTTACAACTCGCCATAAATACAACATGAATACAACTATACCTCAGTATAACATACTCCCTTCGTTTCTGAATACTATTTGTCTTTCTAGATATTTCAATAAGTTACTATATACGAAGCAAAATGAGTGAATCTACATTCTAAAATATGTCTATATACGTCTGTATGTGGTAGTTAATTTGAAATCTCTAAAAAGACAAATATTTAGGAACAGAGGAAGTGCCATGTACAGAGTTGCAGCAATGTGCCGCGATAAAGATGGAGCATATATAGGATCTTCAGTTCTAGTGGTGCATGGATTGGTTGATACGTCTACATTGGATGATTTTGCAGTTAGGGAAGGGTTGACATTGGCTCTATAAACTTCTAGTGTTTTTACATCTTGTAATTTCTTATTTGAATCTCGAGGTTCTAATTTTGAAGCTCATAACATAGCTAGGTATAATACTTCTTTTCCTCGCATTTGTGGTTGGACACTCCTCATGACCCAACCGTCATTCATGTAAACATTGTGATACATCAATAGAAAACCTATTTTTGTTGGCTCAAAAATAAGTCGACCATTGATGAGATGAGTTGATCTTTCACCTGACCCGTTGACTTAACGTTGACCGTTCACTTTTGCAAAAAAATCACACGTTCGAAAGAGTCCATAGATTTCACAAAAAAAGTTAGCATATTTCAAAAGTTCATGAATTTATAAAAAACAAGTAAACTTGAAAAATTCATAGATTTGAAAAAATGTTCATGAATTTGAAAAAAGTTTGCGATGTAAAAAAATCACGAGTTCGGAAAAATGTTCAT
>NC_053024.1:159377962-159397544 GCF_003073215.2 Triticum urartu
AACGAGCTGGAATTTTGAGAGATAGCATCCTATAGTTACACACCTTCTCATGATGAGAGGAAACAAGCACACAACTGTATCTATCCACAGAGCGCAGACAATTACATCCTCAGACGAATGAGTCAATTGAATCTGCCTGGCTGCACAATCAAGCGTTGAGCCTTGTGCTTAGAAAGCCAATCCATTCCGAGAATAAGATCAATATCCGAGTCACCGAGAACCGTAGGAGAAGCCAAGAACTTGTAGTCACCCAAAGTGATAGAAACATCCGGAACGATGGAGTTAGCCTGCATGCGCTTACCGGGAGAGACAACTGCTAAAGGACTAGGCAAAACTTGTGAAACCAATTCATGCCTATTTGTAAACGGTCTCGAGATGAAGCAATGCGATGCACCAGTGTCAAAAAGAACTTTTGCAGGAATATCATTAACAGGAAGGTTACCCATGATCACATCTGACGAGTCCTCTGCCTGAGCTGCATTCATCAAATTGACCTTGGCATGCTTGGGGTTATGCTTGACCACAGCTGTACTTGCCGATCTGACAGGAGGAGGAGGAGGAAGACGCCTCTGGTTGAAACACTTGTTGGCATAGTGACCCTTCTGTTGGCACTTGTTGCACGTGACCTCTGAAAGCGGACGGTGATACGGAGCACTCGATCTTGGAGCTTGAGACGAAGTCTTGTTCTGAAAGCCAGGGTTGGGTGGGTGGGAAGAACCACTGCCACCTTTGCTCTTCTGCTGATACGGCTGACGGAACGGAGGAGGAGGAAGCCAATACTTCTGCTGCTTGGCCACTTGAGTAGAGGAAGAAGGAGTAACATCTCTGACTCGCTTCTCTTGGAAGCATCACACCTCAACTGAGCAGCCTCTTGCTTCAGTGCCATGTTGTAGAACTCATCGTATCTCAAGGCTCGAAGAGAACAAGAGCGAGCTGAATATCTTCTCTGAGACCACCCCTGAACTGATATATCATGCTCTTCTCATCAGGCACGTCCTGCTTGGCAAAGCGGGCAAGCTTCTGGAACAACTTGTTGTAGTCATAGACAGACAAAGAGCCTTGCTGCATTCAGATTGCGGAATTCCTCATGCTTGCTTTCAATCACGCTCTGGGGAAATCTCAAACTCTCAATGCCCAAGAATAAGGGACCGGACCCACAAGCGGGCCACCACGGTAGGAGGAAGGAAAATAGGAGAGGATTTTTGACCCGCATTGAAGCGTGGAGTGGCTAGTTGAGAAGCAAGCCGTCAGAGGAGATGAGTTCGCGGCGAGGACTGAATCCGCAGGCCTTAGCCTGTCTTGTCTGATAGACTACATACAAGTTGTTCCATAGAAGACTGACGCACCGATCCTTGGAGATCATCACTGGGTTCGCCTGCTTTGCCAAGCACGGTACGTATCCCTGATGAGAAGAAGCCATGATATATCAGTTCAGGGGTGGTCTCAGAGAAGAATATTCAGCTCGCTCTTGTTCTTTTCTTCGAGCCCTTGAGATACGATGAGTTCTACAACATGGCACTGAAGCAAGAGGCTGCTCAGTTGAGGTGTGATGCTTCCAAGAAGCGAGTCAGAGATTACTCCTTCTTTCCTCTACTCAAGTGGCCAAGCAAGCAGAAGTTTTGGCTTCCTCCTCCTCCGTTCCGTCAGCCGTATCAGCAGAAGAGCAAAGGTGGCAGTGGTTCTTCCCACCCACCCAACCCTGGCTTTCAGAACAAGACTTCGTCTCAAGCTCCAAGATCGAGTGCTCCGTATCACCGTCCGCTTTCAGAGGTCACGTGCAACAAGTGCCAACAGAAGGGTCACTATGCCAACAAGTTCAACCAGAGGCGTCTTCCTCCTCCTCCTCCTGTCAGATCGGCAAGTACAGCTGTGGTCAAGCATAACCCCAAGCATGCCAAGGTCAATTTGATGAATGCAGCTCAGGCAGAGGACTCGTCAGATGTGATCATGGGTAACCTTCCTGTTAATGATATTCCTGCAAAAGTTCTTTTTGACACTGGTGCATCGCATTGTCATCTCGAGATCAGGTTTCGCATTGACACTGGTGCACATTGTCATCTCGAGACCGTTTACAAATAGGCATGAATTGGTTTCGCAAGTTTTGCCTAGTCCTTTAGCAGTTGTCTCTCCCGGTAAGCGCATGCAGGCTAACTCCATCGTTCCGGATGTTACTATCACTTTGGGTGACTACAAGTTTCTTGGCTTCTCCAACGGTTCTTGGTGACTCGGATATTGATCTTATTCTCGGAATGGATTGGCTTTCTAAGCACAAGGCTCAGCTTGATTGTGCAGCCAGGCAGATTCAATTGACTCATTCGTCTGAGGATGTAATTGTCTTTGCCGCTCGTGATGATACCATCTCGTCTGTTTTCTCTCAATGAGAAGGGTGAATTGGATGCCATCTCTCAAATTCCAGTCGTTTGCGAATATCAAGACGTCTTTCCAGAAGAGCTCCCAGGAATGCCTCCGCACCGGCCAGTTGAATTCGTTATTGATCTTGAGCCTGGCACGGAACCTGTGTGCAAACGTCCTTACAAGCTCGGACCTGAAGAGTTGAAGGAGCTGAAGAAGCAACTCGATATGCAAGAGAAGAATGGGTCTCATCCGGCCTAGTTCTTCTCCGTGGGGTTGTGGTGTTCTTTTTGTGAAGAAGGATGGAACGGACCGACTTTGTGTTGATTACCGTCCAGTGAACAAGAAGACCATCAAGAACAAATACCCACTTCCCAACATCAATGAGCTGTTCGAACAACTCAAAGGTGCCCAAGTATTCTCCAAGCTTGATCTCCGTATGGGTTATCACCAGATTCGCATTCGTGAAGAAGATATTCCCAAGACAGCATTCAGAACAAGCTTTGGTTCATATGAATACACTGTCATGTCTTTTGGCCTCGCCAACGCTCCTCCGACGTTCTCTCGCATGATGAACTTCATCTTCAACGCCTACACCAATGACTTCGTTTTGGTCTATCTCGACGACATTCTGGTTTTCTCGAAGAACAAGGAAGATCATGCCAAGCACTTGCGTTTGGTCTTGATAAGCTAGGGAACATCAGTTCTACGCCAAGTTCTCCAAGTGTGAATTTTGGCTCGATGAGGTTCTTTATCTTGGTCATATCATCTCTGCCAAGGGCATTGCGTGAATCCTGAGAAGGTGTCTGCAATTGTTTGAATTGGGAACCTCCTCAGAACGTGAAGCAACTCCGTTAGCTTCCTCGGTCTCGCAAGCTATTGCCGAAGATTCGTTGAAAACTTTTCCAAGATCGCGAAGCCTCTCTCAAATCTTCTTCAGAAGCACGTCAAGTACGTTTGGTCTCCGGAGTGTGACTATTGCTTTCAACACTTTGAAAGAGAAAGTTGATCACTGCTCCAGTTCTGACTCCGCCTGATGAATCCAAGCCGTACGAGGTCTTTTGTGATGCCTCTCTCCAAGGTCTTGGCGCAGTATTGATGCAAGAGAAGAAAGTTGTTGCTTATACATCTCACCAGTTGAAGCCTAATGAGAAGAACTACCCCACTCATGATCTCGAGTTGGCGGCAGTTGTGCATGCTCTTTTGACTTGGAGACATCTTCTATTGGGAAGAAAAGTGGACATTTTCACTGATCACAAGAGTCGTCAAGTACATCTTCACTCAGCCTAATCTCAACCTCAGGCAAACTCGATGGGTCGAAATGATTCAAGAGTATAATCCGAGTATCGAGTATACTCCAGGCAAGGCCAATGTGATTGCTGACGCATTGAGCAGGAAAGCTTACTGCAACAGTCTGATTCTTAAGCCTTATCAACCCGAGCTTTGTGAAGCTTTCCGCAAACTTAATCTGCAAGTTGTTCCTCAAGGTTTCCTCGCCAACCTTCAAGTCTCTCCTACCTTGGAAGACCTAGATTCGCCAAGCCCAGCTTCTTGATGCTATGGTGAAAAAGGTGAAGATTGGGATTGCCAAGAGTCAGTCCAAGTACAAGTGCTACCGCCTTGATGACAAGGACACTCTCTTCTTCGAGGATCGTATTGTGTACCCCCCAAAGGTGACCTCCGTAAAGTGATCATGAACGAGGCTCACAATTCTCTCCTCTCCATCCACCCTGGGAGCACGAAGATGTATCAGGACCTTAAGCAAGCTTATTGGTGGACTCGAATGAAGCGCGAGATCGCTCAATTCGTGAATGAATGTGATGTCTGCAGAAGAGTGAAGGCAGAACACCAAAGGCCAGCTGGTCTCCTCCAACCTCTTGCCATTCCAGAATGGAAGTTTGACCACATTGAAATGGACTTCGTGACTGGGTTTCCAAAGTCCAAGCGTGGCAATGATGCTATATTCGTTGTCATCGACAAAGCTCACCAAAGTGGCTCACTTTCTGCCTATCAAAGAGTCGATCACTGCAGCTCAATTGGCGGAACTCTATACCTCTCGTATTGTCTCTCTGCACGGTATTCCTCAGTGATCTCTTCAGACCGTGGCAGCATCTTTACCTCCAAGTTTTGGGATTCTTTTCAGGGCCAACATCCGTCAGCACTGCTTTCTCCTACAAGCGGTCAAGTCGGCAAGGTGTCTGGTCTCTCTGCACGGTATTCCTCAAGTGATCTCTTCAGACCGTGGCAGCATCTTTACCTCGAAGTTTTGGGATTCTTTTCAGAAGGCCATGGGCACCAACATCCGCTTCAGCACTGCTTTCCATCCTCAAACAAGCGGTCAAGTCGAGCGTGTCAACCAGATTCTTGAAGATATGCTCAGGGCTTGTGTGATATCCTTCGGCATGAAGTGGGAGGATTGTCTTCCTTATGCTGAATTCTCCTACAACAACAGTTTTCAAGCAAGTTCGGGCAAGGCCCCATTTGAAATTCTGTATGGCAGGAAGTGCCGCCTCTCAACTGGTCTGAAACCGGTGAACGTCAGCTTTTGGGTAAATGACTTAATCACAGAGGCAGAGAAATGTGCAAAGTCATTCGTGATAACCTCAAAGCAGCCCAATCCCGCACAAGAGCTACTATGATAGTAAGCACCGTGATTTGGCTTTCGAGATCGGAGATCATGTTTACCTCCGCGTCTCTCCTATGAAAGGTACTCGTCGCTTCGGTATCAAAGGGAAGCTTGCCCCTAGATATGTGGGACCTTTCAAGATTGTCAGCAAGAGAGGCGACCTCGCCTATCAACTCGAGCTTCCTTCAAACTTTGCAAATGTTCATGACGTGTTCCATGTCTCTCAGCTTCGAAAGTGCTTCAAGACTCCTGACCGCACCGTCAACTTCGAGGACATTGAGCTCCAAGAAGATCTCTCTTATCGTGAGCACCCAGTTGCTATTCTTGAAGAGACTGAACGCAAGACTCGCAACAAGTCAATCAAATTTCTCAAAGTCAAGTGGTCACACCATTCCGACCGTGAAGCTACCTGGGAACGCGAGGATCACCTCCGTTCTGAGTACCCGGCGTTCTTTCAGTCCTAGATCTCGGGACGAGATCCTTTCGTAGTGGTGGAGTGTTGTAACACCCCGGATGTAACTTTCCCTATTTGTACTCCAACTCTTGCCGTTTCCGGCGTTAAGTTATTTTTATTTCCTCGGGTTCGGGTTTTGTCTCCGTGTGTTTTGTCGTTGTCATGCATCTCATATCATGTCATCATGTGCATTGCATTTGCATACGTGTTCGTCTCATGCATCTTCGAGCATTTTCCCCGTTGTCCGTTTTGCATTCCGGCGTTCGTTCTCCTCCGGTGGTCATTTCTACCTTTCTTTCGTGTGTGGGGGTTAAACATTTCCGGATTGGACCGAGACTTGCCAAGCGGCCTTGGTTTACTACCGGTAGACCGCCTGTCAAGTTTCGTCATTGGACTTCGTTTGATACTCCAACGGTTAACCGAGGGACCAAAAAGGCCTCTGTGTGTGTTGCAGCCCAACACCCCTCCAATTTGGCCCAAAACCCACCTAACTCTGCTCCTCTTCTAGAGCGTTCGATCACGATCGCGTGGCCGAAAACCGCACCTCATTTGGACTCTCCTAGCTCCCTCTATGCCTATAAATAGACCCCCCCCCATTCCAAATCCCGGTCTCCTCCCCCGAAACCCTAGCCCCTCCTCCTCTGACCGCCGGACAAAAATCGGACGGCCGGACATTGTCCGCTCCGCCGCCAGCCATCCACGACCGCCACATGGCGCCGCGTGCCCACATCGCCGCCGCACCCCGCGCGGGCCCGCTCGGCCCGTCCCCGGCCCCCCGGGCCCAGCCGCCACCCGCCTCCTCGCGCCGCCGGAGCTCCCCCCGCCCGGCCGAAGCTCCTCGCCGCCCGGCCGCTCCCCGCCCGCTGCTCGCCGCCCGGCCGCCGCCGCCTCTCCGCCCGACGCTCCGCAGCGCGGCCCCGCCGCCCGACGCGTCGTCGGCCGCCGCCCTGTCGCGCTGCCCGCGCCGCCCGGCCTCGCTTCTCCCTCGTCTTGCCGGCGACGAGCCTGCCTCGCCGGAGCTACAGTACCCCGCCGGGTTCCTCGGGAGGCGCGCCCGATCTGGATCCGGTTCGCAGCTACAGTAACCCTAGATCCAGAGGTGCAACCCATGCATTTTTAGGATGTGTGTGGTGACTTGTGCAAGCTTGCAAAGTGAGGCACCCGGTAAATCTGTTTTCAGGGACTTAGTAGTTTTCACTAAGTCTGGGATTATTTAGTTCATGATGCCATATGTTCATGTTTCCTAGTGATCCGTGCCTCTTTTGAGGATGATCAGTAAAGGAGTTTTGTTAATATTGTTATGCTCTATCCATCCATGTCTTTTTGCAATTATGGAGCACCCTAGCTTGAGTCAATCGAGCTCTACTTTTGCTTCGTTGTGAATCTGGGCAGATCGTCAACTTGTTTGCGATTTTGCCGATGTTATTGTAGTTGATCCGTGCATGCTATGCCATTGTTATTGCCATGTCTAGATTGTATTTTGTGCCTTCTTTATGGTTGTATGCTTGTCTTGCCATGACTTGCACCTTAGTGAGTGCATCGAGCTCGTAAACATGCCTTTGTGAGTTATGTTTCAGCATGTCCCAGTTTTCACTAAGTCTGAAAACTGATTAGATTATGTTTTTGCTATGTTCGCGTGCTTGCAATTGTATTTTCTGATCCTTTTGGCTCAAGGTCACTAAGGGACTTTTGTTAAGTTTGTTGAGTAGCTTCATGCCATGTCTTTCCTTGTCATGTTCAGGTCCTGTAGCATGTTGTTTTGTTGCTCCGAAGAGGGCTATATGATCTGAAATTCCAGACAAGTGTTAATTTCACTAAGTCTGAGATCTGTTTTACCATTTGCGTTTTTGCCATGCTTGTTTGAACCTCCTAATGCATGAATTGGCCATGGCTCAGTGCTAGACTTTTGTTAAGCATCTTGTGTGCATCCCTGCCATGTATTTTTGTTGTCATGTTTGGGTGCTGTAGCATGTTCATTCATTGCATTTAGATGCCTACTTGCTGTAAATCGCAGACCGGTGTTATTTGAATCGCTTGCCATTTCCAAACCGTAACTCCGATTCCGGTTCTTTATATCGTTTTCAAGCGATTTCATCTCCCTCTATCCAGTGGCACCCTTGGAATTCCAAGTTGAGGCCAGGTTCATGCATTTCCTGTCATATCTTGCATTTTGCATCCCGCATCGCATCCCGCATAGCATATATCATTTCATCATTTTGCTTGGTCTTGCACGTGGTTGATTGTCCTTGTTGCTTGTTTGTCTTGTTTGGGTAGAGCCGGGAGACGAGTTCGCTAACGAGGAGCCCGTTGAGTTTGCTTGTGAGGATCCAGTCAACTCTGACAACTGTGCAGGCAAGATGATCATACCCTCGAAATCACTACTATCTTTGCTATGCTAGTTTGCTCGCTCTTTTGCTATGCCAATGCTACGATGCCTACCACTTTGCTTGTCAAGCCTCCCAAATTGCCATGTCAAACCTCTAACCCACCATTGTCCTAGCAAACCGTTGATTGGCTATGTTACCGCTTTGCTCAGCCCCTCTTATAGCGTTGCTAGTTGCAGGTGAAGATTGGAGGCCGTTCCTTGTTGGAACATTTATTTACTTGTTGGGATATCATTATATTGCTATGTTATCTTAATGCATCTATATACTTGGTAAAGGGTGGAAGGCTCGGCCTCTCGCCTAGTGTTTTGTTCCACTCTTGCCGCCCTAGTTTCCGTCATATCGGTGTTATGTTCCCGGATTTTGCGTTCCTTACGCGGTTGGGTTATAATGGGAACCCCTTGACTAGTTTCGCCTTGATTAAAGCTTTTCCAGCAATGCCCAACCTTGGTTTTACCATTTGCCACCTAGCCTTTTCTTTCCCTTGGGTTCTGCAGACTCAAGGGTCATCTTTATTTTAACCCCCCCGGGCCAGTGCTCCTCTGAGTGTTGGTCCACCTGTCAGCTACCGGTGGCCACCAGGGGCAACTCTAGGCTGGCCTACCCGTACCTAGACAATCTGAGTGTGCCCTGAGAAAGAGATATGTGCAGCTCCTATCGGGATTTGTCGGCACATTCGGGCGGTGTTGCTGGTCTTGTTTTAATCCTGTCGAAGTGTCTTGAAGAACCGAGATACCGAGTCTGATCGGAACGTCTTGGGAGGAGGTCTATTCCTTCGTTGACCGTGAGAGCTTGTCATGGGCTAAGTTGGGACTCCCCTGCAGGGATTTGAACTTTCGAAAGCCGTGCCCGCGGTTATGGGCAGATGGGAATTTGTTAATGTCCGGTTGTAGATAACTTGAACCTTAATTAATTAAAATGAATCAACTGAGTGTGTTACCGTGATGGCCTCTTCTCGGCGGAGTCCGGGAAGTGGACACGGTGTTGGAGTAATGTTTGCGCAGGTTGCTCTCTAGTTTCTCGCTCGTGCTTTGCCTCCTCTTCTCGCTCTCTTTTGCGAATAAGTTAGCCACCATACTTGCTAGTCGCTTGCTGCAGCTCCACTCATATTTTACCTTGCTTACCTATAAGCTTAAATAGTCTTGATCGCGAGGGTGCGAGATTGCTGAGTCCCTGTGGCTCACAGATTACTATTACACCAGATGCAGGGCCTGATGATTCCGCTCCAGTGACGCGTATGAGCTCAAGTGGGAGTTCGACGAAGACTCTCAATGATACTATGTTTCCTTTCCCGATGATCAGTAGTGGTGCCCAGTTGGGGGTGATTGGGACCGTGTCGCATGTTGGGTTTCTTTTATTTTGGCGCCGTAGTCGGGCCATGAGTGTTTGGATGATGTAATGTTATTTATGTACTTGATTGACGTGGCGAGTGTAAGCCAACTATGTTATCTCCCTTTATTATTCATATTACATGGGATGTTGTGAAGATTGCCTAACTTGCGACATATGCCTTCAATGCGATTATGTCTCTAAGTCGTGCCTCGACACGTGGGAGCTATAGTCGCATCGAGGGTGTTACGTTGGTTGCAGTACGCATCCTCCCCGCCACTTTATATGGGGTCAGGGGGTCGGCCGACGCGCGCTCTAGATCCATCGCCGCCCCCTAGGAGATGAGGGGGGCGGCTGGCAAGGGGTGGCTTGCCCCCAAGCCAAGTGTGGGGCGGCCCCCCACCCTAGGGTTCTCCAACCCTAGGCGCAGGGGAGCCAAGGGGGGGGCGCACCAGCCCACTATGGGCTGGTTCCCCTCCCCACAGCCCATGGGGCCCTCCGGGATGTGGCCCCACCCGGTGGACCCCCGGGACCCTTCCGGTGGTCCCGGTACAATACCGGTGACCCCCGAAACTTTCCCGATGGCCGAAACTAGACTTCCTATATACAATTCTTCACCTCCGGACCATTCCGGAACTCCTCGTGACGTCCGGGATCTCATCCGGGACTCCGAACAACTTTGGGTTACCGCATACTAATATCTCAACAACCCTAGCACCGAACCTTAAGTGTGTAGACCCTACGGGTTCGGAGACACGCAGACATGACCGAGACGACTCTCCGGTGAATAACCAACAACGGGATCTGGATACCCATGTTGCTCCCACATGCTCCTAGATGATCTCATCGGATGAACCACGATGTCGAGGATTCAATCAAATCCCGTATACAATTCCCTTTGTCAATCGGTACGTTACTTGCCCGAGACTCGATCGTCGGTATCCCAATACCTCGTTCAATCTCGTTACCGGCAAGTCACTTTACTCGTACGTAATGCATGATCCCGTGATCAACCACTTGGTCACATTGAGCTCATTATGATGATGCATTACCGAGTGGGCCCAGAGATACCTCTCCGTCATACGGAGTGACAAATCCCAGTCTCGATTCGTGCCAACCCAACAGACACTTTCGGAGATACCCGTAGTGCACCTTTATAGCCACCCAGTTACGTTGTGACGTTTGGCACACCCAAAGCACTCCTACGGTATCCAGGAGTTGCACAATCTCATGGTCTAAGGAAATGATACTTGACATTAGAAAAGCTCTAGCAAACGAACTACACGATCTTGTGCTATGCTAGGATTGGTTCTTGTCCATCACATCATTCTCCTAATGATGTGATCCCGTTATCAATGACATCCAATGTCCATAGTCAGGAAACCATGACTATCTATTGATCAACGAGCTAGTCAACTAGAGGCTCACTAGGGACATGTTGTGGTCTATGTATTCACACATGTATTACGATTTCCGGATAACACAATTATAGCATGAACAATAGACAATTATCATGAACAAAGAAATATAATAATAACCATTTTATTATTGCCTCTAGGGTATATTTCCAACAGTCTCCCACTTGCACTAGAGTCAATAATCTAGTTACATTGTGATGAATCGAACACCCATAGTTCTGGTGTTGATCATGTTTTGCTCTAGGGAGAGGTTTAGTCAACGGATCTGCCACATTCAGGTCCGTATGTACTTTACAAATATCTATGTCTCCATTTTGAACACTTTCACGAATGGAGTTGAAGCGACGCTTGATATGCCTGGTCTTCCTGTGAAACCTGGGCTCCTTGGCAAGGGCAATAGCTCCAGTGTTGTCACAGAAGAGAGTCATCGGGCCCGACGCATTGGGTATGACTCCTAGGTCGGTAATGAACTCCTTCACCCAGATTGCTTCTTGTGCTGCCTCCGAGGCTGCCATGTACTCCGCTTCACATGTAGATCCCGCCACAGACGCTTTGCTTGCAACTGCACCAGCTTACTGCCCCACCATTCAAAAATATACACGTATCCGGTTTGTGACTTAGAGTCATCCAGATCTGTGTCGAAGCTAGCATCGACGTAACCCTTTACGACGAGCTCTTCGTCACCTCCATAAACGAGAAACATTCCTTAGTCCTTTTCAGGTACTTCAGGATATTCTTGACCGCTGTCCAGTGTTCCATGCCGGGATTACTTTGGTACCTCCTACCAAACTTACGGCAAGGTTTACATCAGGTCTGGTACACAGCATGGCATACATAATAGACCCTATGCCGAGGCATAGGGGACGACACTCATCTTTTCTCTATCTTCTGCCGTGGTCGGGCATTGAGCCGTGCTCAATCTCACACCTTGCAATACAGGCAAGAACCCCTTCTTGACTGATCCATATGAACTTCTTCAATATCTTGTCAAGGTACGTACTCTGTGAAAGACCAATGAGGCGTCTCGATCTATCTCTATAGATCTTGATGCCTAATATATAAGCAGCTTCTCCAAGGTCCTTCATTGAAAAACACTTATTCAAGTAGGCCTTAATGCTGTCCAAGAGTTCTATATCATTTCCCATCAAAAGTATGTCATCTACATATAATATGAGAAATGCTACAGAGCTCCCACTCACTTTCTTGTAAACGCAGGCTTCTCCATAAGTCTGCGTAAACCCAAACGCTTTGATCATCTCATCAAATCGAATGTTCCAACTCCGAGATGCTTGCACCAGCCCATAAATCGAGCGTTGGAGCTTGCACACCTTGTCAGCATTCTTAGGATCGACAAAACCTTCCGGCTGCATCATATACAATTCTTCCTTAAGGAAACCATTAAGGAATGCCGTTTTGACGTCCATTTGCCATATCTCATAATCATAGAATGCGGCAATTGCTAACATGATTCGGACGGACTAGCTTCGCTACCGGTGAGAAAGTCTCATCGTAGTCAACCCCTTGAACTTGTCGATAACCCTTAGCGACAAGCCGAGCTTTATAGATGGTCACATTACCATCCGCGTATGTCTTCTTCTTAAAGATCCATTTATTTTCTATGGCTCGCCGCTCAACGGGCAAGTCAGTCAAAGTCCATACTTCGTTTTCATACATGGATCCTATCTCGGATTTCATGGCTTCCAGCCATTTGTCGGAATCCGGGCCCGCCATCGCTTCTTCATAGTTCGAAGGTTCACCGTTGTCTAACAACATGATTTCCAAGACAGGGTTGCCGTACCACTCTGGTGCGGAACGTGTCCTTGTGGACCTACGAAGTTCAGTAGGAGCTTGATCTGAAGTATCTTGATCATCATCATTAACTTCCTCTCTAGTCGGTGCAGGCACCTCAGGAACATTTTCTTGAGCTGCGCCACTTACCGGTTCAAGAGGTAATACTTCATCAAGTTCTACCTTCCTCCCACTTATTTCTTTCGAGAGAAACTCCTTCTCTAGAAAGGACCCATTCTTGGCAACAAAGATCTTTCCTTCAGATCTGAGGTAGAAGGTATACCCAACAGTTTCTTTAGGGTATCCTATGAAGACGCATTTTTCCGACTTGGGTTTGAGATTTTCAGGTTGAAGTTTCTTGACATAAGCAACGCATCCCCAAACTTTTAGAAACGACAGCTTAGGTTTCTTCCCAAACCATAATTCATACGGTGTCGTCTCAACGGATTTCGACGGAGCCCTATTTAAAGTGAATGCGGCAGTCTCTAAAGCATAGCCCCAAAAAGATAGCGGTAAATCGGTAAGAGACATCATAGATCGCACCATATCTAATAGAGTGCGATTACGACGTTCGGACACACCATTACGCTGAGGTGTTCCAGGCGGCGTGAGTTGTGAAACTATTCCACATTTTCTTAAGTGTGTGCCAAATTCGTGACTCAAGTATTCTCCTCCACGATCTGATCGTAAAACTTGATTTTCCTGTCACGTTGATTCTCAACCTCACTCTGAAATTCCTTGAACTTTTCAAAGGTTTCAGACTTGTGTTTCATTAAGTAGACATACCCATATCTACTCAAGTCATCAGTGAGGGTGAGAACATAACGATAGCCACCGCGAGCCTCAACTCATTGGACCGCACACATCAGTATGTATGATTTCCAATAAGTTGGTTGCTCGCTCCATTGTTCCTGAGAACGGAGTCTTGGTCATTTTACCCATGAGGCATGGTTCGCACGTGTCAAATGATTCGTAATCAAGAGACTCTAAAAGTCCATCAGCATGGAGCTTCTTCATGCGTTTGACACCTATGTGACCAAGGCGGCAGTGCCACAAGTATGTGGGACTATCATTATCAATCTTACATCTTTTGGTACTCACACTATGAACATGTGTAGCATTACGCTCGAGATTCATTAAGAATAAACCATTCACCATCGGAGCATGACCATAAAACATATCTCTCATATAAATAGAACAACCATTATTCTCGGATTTAAATGAGTAGCCATCTCGAATTAAACGAGATCCTGATACAATGTTCATGCTCAAAGCTGGCACTAAATAACAATTATTGAGGTTTAAAACTAATCCCGTAGGTAAATGTAGAGGTAGCGTGCCGACGGCGATCACATCGACCTTGGAACCATTCCCGACGCGCATCGTCACCTCGTCCTTCGCCAGTCTCCGCTTATTCCGCAGCTCCTGCTTTGAGTTACAAATGTGAGCAACTGCACCGGTATCAAATACCCAGGAGCTACTACGAGTACTGGTAAGGTACACATCAATTACATGTATATCACATATACCTTTTGTTTTGCCGGCCTTCTTGTCCGCTAAGTATTTGGGGCAGTTCCGCTTCCAGTGACCACTTTCCTTGCAATAAAAGCACTCAGTCTCGGGCTTGGGTCCATTCTTTGGCTTCTTCCCGGCAGCTTGCTTGCCGGGCGCGGCAACTCCCTTGCCGTCCTTCTTGAAGTCTTTCTTACCCTTGCCCTTTCTTGAACTTAGTGGTTTTATTCACCATCAACACTTGATGTTCCTTTTTGACTTCTACCTCTGCTGATTTCAGCATTGCAAATACTTCAGGAATGGTCTTTTCCATCCCCTGCATATTGAAGTTCATCACAAAGCTCTTGTAGCTCGGTGGAAGCGACTGAAGGATTCTGTCAATGACCGCGTCATCCGGGAGATTAACTCCCAGCTGAGTCAAGCGGTTATGTAACCCAGACATAGTGAGTATGTGCTCACTGACAGAACTATTTTCCTCCATCTTACAGCTGAAGAATTTGTCGGAGACTTCATATCTCTCGACCCGGGCATGAGCTTGGAAAACCATTTTCAGCTCTTCGAA
Organism: Triticum urartu; assembly: GCF_003073215.2. Taxonomy (NCBI): domain Eukaryota; kingdom Viridiplantae; phylum Streptophyta; class Magnoliopsida; order Poales; family Poaceae; genus Triticum; species Triticum urartu. The sequence continues at coordinate 159,392,388 of NC_053024.1, forward strand.
CATCTCATATGCTCCATGTCTCTCAAAACGCTTTTGGAGCCCCGGCTCTAAGCTGTAAAGCATGCCGCACTGAACGAGGGAGTAGTCATCAGCACGTGTCTGCCAAGCGTTCATAACGTCTTGGTTCTGTGGGACGGGTGCGTCACCTAGCGGTGCTTGTAGGACATAATCTTTCTTGGCAGCTATGAGGATGATCCTCAGGTTCCGGACCCAGTCCGTATAGTTGCTGCCATCGTCTTTCAGCTTGGTTTTCTCTAGGAACGCGTTGAAGTTGAGGACAACGTTGGCCATTTGATCTACAAGACATATTGTAAAGATTTTAGACTAAGTTCATGATAATTAAGTTCATCTAATCAAATTATTTCAATGAACTCCCACTTAGATAGACATCCCTCTAGTCATCTAAGTATAACATGATCCGAGTTAACTAGGCCGTGTCCGATCATCACGTGAGACGGACTAGTCAACATCGGTGAACATCTTCATGTTGATCGTATCTTCTATACGACTCATGCTCGACCTTTCGGTCTTCTGTGTTCCGAGGCCATGTCTGTACATGCTAGGCTCGTCAAGTCAACCTAAGTGTTTGCACGTGTAAATCTGTCTTACACCCGTTGTATGTGAACGTTAGAATCTATCACACCCGATCCATCACGTGGTGCTTCGAAACAACGAACTGTCGCAACGGTGCACAGTTAGGGGGAACACTTTCTTGAAATTATTATGAGGGATCATCTTATTTACTACCGTCGTTCTAAGTAAACAAGATGCAAAAACATGATAAACATCACATGCAATCAAATAATAATAGTGACATGATATGGCCAATATCACATAGCTCCTTTGATCTCCATCTTGGGGCTCCATGATCATCTTGTCACCGGCATGACACCATGATCTCCATCATCATGATCTCCATCATCGTGTCTCCATGAAGTTGCTCGCCAACTATTACTTCTACTACTATGGCTAACGCGTTTAGCAATAAAGTAAAGTAATTTACATGGCGTTTCTCAATGACACGCAGGTCATACAAAAAATAAAGACAACTCCTATGGCTCCTGCCGGTTGTCATACTCATCGACATGCAAGTCGTGATTCCTATTACAATAGCATGAACATCTCATACATCACATATATATCATTCATCATTCATCACAACTTTGGCCATATCATATCACAAAGCACTTGCTGCAAAAACAAGTTAGACGTCCTCTAATTGTTGTTGCAAGTTTTACGTGGCTGAATAGGGTTCTAGCAAGAATGTTTTCTTACCTACGTGAAAGCCACAACGTGATTTGTCAACTTCTATTTACCCTTCATAAGGACCCTTTTCATCGAATCCGCTCCAACTAAAGGGAGAGACAGACACCCGCCAGCCACCTTATGCAACTTGTGCATGTTAGTCGGTGGAACCGGTCTCACGTAAGCGTACGTGTAAGGTTGGTCCGGGCCGCTTCATCCCACAATACCGTTGAAGCAAGATAAGACTAGTAGCGGAAGAAAGTTGACAACATCAACGCCCACAACAAATTGTGTTCTACTCGTGCAAGAGAACTACGCATAGACCTAGCTCATGATGCCACTGTTGGGGAACGTTGCAGAAAACAAAAAATTTCCTACGGTTTCACCAAGATCCATCTAGGAGTTCATCTAGCAACGAGTGATCGGATTGCATCTACATACCTTTGTAGATCACGCGCGGAAGCGTTCAAAGAACGGGGATGAGGAAGCGTACTCGACGTGATCCAAATCACCGGAGATCCTAGCGCCGAACGGACGGCACCTCCGCGTTCAACACACGTACGGTCAGCGTAACGTCTCCTCTTCTTGATCCAGCAAGGGGGAAGGAGAGGTTGAGGAAGATGGCTCCAGCAGCAGCACGACGGCGTGGTGGTGATGGAGCTGCAGTACTCCGGCAGGGCTTCGCCAAGCACTATGGAGGAGGAGGTGTTGGAGAGGGAGAGGGAGGCACCAAAGGCGTGGGGTGAAGTCCTCCATCTCCCCACTATATATAGGGGGCCTAGGGGGGGCGCCGGCCCTAGGAGATCCAATCTCCTAGGGGCGGCGGCCAAGGGAGGAATCCCTCCTCCCCAAGGCACCTAGGAGGTGCCTTCCCCTTGGGACTCTTCCCTCTTGAACCCTAGGCGCATGGGCCTCTTGGGGCTGGTGCCCTTGGCCCATAAGGCCAAGGCGCACCCCCTACAGCCCATGTGGCCCCCGGGGCAGGTGGCCCCACCCGGTGGACCCCCGGGACCCTTCCGGTGGTCCCGGTACAATACCGGTGACCCCGAAACTTGTCCCGATGGCCGAAATAGCACTTCCTATATATAATTCTTTACCTCCGGACCATTCCGGAACTCCTCGTGACGTCCAGGATCTCATCCGGGACTCCGAACAACATTCGGGTTACTGCATATACATATCCCTACAACCCTAGCGTCACCGAACCTTAAGTGTGTAGACCCTACGGGTTCGGGAGACATGTAGACATGACCGAGATCGCTCTCCGGTCAATAACCAACAGCGGGATCTGGATACCCATGTTGGCTCCCACATGCTCCTCGATGATCTCATCGGATGAACCACGATGTCGAGGATTCAAGCAACCCCGTATACAATTCCCTTTGTCAATCGGTATGTTACTTGCCCGAGATTCGATCGTCGGTATCCCAATACCTCGTTCAATCTCGTTACCGGCAAGTCAATTTACTCGTACCGTAATGCATGATCCCGTGACCAGACACTTGGTCACTTTGAGCTCATTATGATGATGCATTACCGAGTGGGCCCAGTGATACCTCTCCGTCATACGGAGTGACAAATCCCAGTCTTGATCCGTGTCAACCCAACAGACACTTTCGGAGATACCCGTAGTATACCTTTATAGTCACCCAGTTACGTTGTGACGTTTGGTACACCCAAAGCACTCCTACGGTATCTGGGAGTTACACGATCTCATGGTCTAAGGAAAGGATACTTGACATTGGAAAACTCTAGCAAACGAACTATACGATCTTGTGCTATGTTTAGGATTGGGTCTTGTCCATCACATCATTCTCCTAATGATGTGATCTCGTTATCAATGACATCCAATGTCCATAGTCAGGAAATCATGACTATCTGTTGATCAACGAGCTAGTCAACTAGAGGCTTACTAGGGACATGTTGGTGTCTATTATTCACACATGTATTACGATTTCCGGATAACACAATTATAGCATGAATAAAGACAATTATCATGAACAAGGAAATATAATAATAATGCTTTTATTATTGCCTCTAGGGCATATTTCCAACAGAAAGATATCTCCCTACTATGTTCGATCCAACCACAGCAGTCCAAGGCAGGGGGAACATGAAAAGACACGTTATTCGGCCAGCCGCGAGGGGCAAAGTCTTGGCATCTCTCAGACTTTTTTGGAGAACAACTATTCTCTACTGTATTCGGCCTAGCCGCAATGGTCCTAGGATTGGCAGCCATAGAAAAACACGATATTCGGCTAGCCGCAACGATCAAAGTTCGGGCAACACTTAGACTTTTTGGAGAACGCCATCTCCCTATTGTGATCGGGCCAGCCGCAGCGGTCCAAGGCCGGGCAGACATGATAAATGTTGGGGAACGTAGTAATTTCAAAATTTTCCTACGCACACGCAAGATCATGGTGATGCATAGCAACGAGAGGGAAGAGTGTTGTCTACGTACCCTCGTAGACCGTAAGCGGAAGCGTTATGAAAAAGCGGTTGATGTAGTCGTACGTCTTCACGATCGACCGATCTAGCACCGAAGGTACGAAACATCCGTGATCTGCACATGTTCGGCTCGCTGACGTCCCACGAACTCACGATCCAGTAGAGCTTCGAGGGAGAGCTTCGTCAGCACGACGGTGTGATGACGGTGATGATGTTGCTACCGAAACAGGGCTTCGCCTAAGCACCGCTACGATATAACCGAGGTGGATTATGGTGGAGGGGGGCACCGCACACGGCTAAAAGATCAATGATCAACTTGTGTGTCTATGGGGTGCCCCCTTCCCCCGTATATAAAGGATTGGAGGAGGGGGAGGGGGCCAGCCTCCTAGGCGCGCCCCAAGGGGAGTCCTACTCCCATCGGGAGTAGGATCCCCCCCTTCCCTAGTTGGAGTAGGAGTGGAAGGAAGGGGGAGGAAGGAGGAAGGAAAGGTGGGCCCGCTGAGGGAGTCCTGGATTAGGGGGTGTTCGGGTAGCCGGACTATACCTTCAGCCGGACTCCAGGACTATGAAGATACAAGATTGAAGACTTCGTCCCGTGTCCGGATGGGACTTTCCTTGGCGTGGAAGGCAAGCTTGGCGATGCGGATATTCAAGATCTCCTACCATTGTAACCGACTTTGTGTAACCCTAACCCTCTCCGGTGTCTATATAAACCGGAGGGTTTTAGTCCGTAGGACAACTTCATCATACAACAACCATACCATAGGCTAGCTTTTAGGGTTTAGCCTCCTTGATCTCGTGGTAGATCTACTCTTGTACTACCCATATCATCAATATTAATCAAGCAGGACGTAGGGTTTTACCTCCATCAAGAGGGCCCGAACCTGGGTAAAACATCGTGTTCCTTGCCTCCTGTTACCATCCGGCCTAGACGCACAGTTCGGGACCCCCTACCCGAGATCCGCCGGTTTTGACACCGACATTGGTGCTTTCATTGAGAGTTCCTCTGTGTCGTCACTTTTAGGCCCGATGGCTCCTTCGATCATCAACAACGATGCAGTCCAGGGTGAGACTTTTCTCCCCGGACAGATCTTCGTCTTCGGCGGCTTCGCACTGCGGGCCAATTCGCTTGGCCACCTTGAGCAGATCGAAAGCTACGCCCCTGGCCATCAGGTCAGGTTTGGAAGCCTAAACTACACGGCTGACATCCGCGGGGACTTGATCTTCGACGGATTCGAGCCACAGCCAAGCGCGCCGCACTGTCTCGATGGGCATGATATAGCTCTGCCGCCGAACAGCGCCTTGGAGGCCGCACACGCATCGGTTCCGACCATTGATTCGGAGCCTACTGCGCCGATCGAGGATCAGCGGTTGGACGCTGCCTCAGGGGCTGCGATCTCAGAGGCGATCGAGCCGAACTCCAGCCCCGCACTCCGCATGGCCCGTGACTCCGAGGAGCCGGAT